>NC_091959.1:45346794-45514294 GCF_031021105.1 Erythrolamprus reginae
TTATCTATTTCTCACAGTGTTTCATTATGTTAGCCTATTCTAATTGTACTTTCACTTCCAACCCAGTGTAATTATCATGCCCTACTATATTTATACTTCAGCCTACTCTATTTGTAATTTTCCCCTGTATACCCAGTGTAATCATCTTCCCTAGTCTACTTATATTTTTTCACTGAAAACCCAGTATAATTATCTTCCCTAGTCTATTTATATTTTTCATTGAAAACCCAGTGTAATCATCTTCCCTAGTCTATTTATATTTTTTTCACTGCAAACCCAGTGTAATCATCTTCCCTAGTCTCTTTATATTTTTTCACTGAAAACCCTGTAGGTGATCCGAACCAGGATGCTCAGCCACTGACTCATATCTATAAGTGTTGTAAGTCGAGGATTAGCATATTTTTGGGAGTGTAAGATGCACCTTCCCTCCCTAAAAAAGGCTGAATATTTGGTTGCATCTTATACTCCAAATGTAGCTTTTCTGAAGCATTTTTTCCAGCCCTAATGAGGTATTAACGATCTTCCCGCTTGCAGGATTTTTTCATTGCTACTCCCTCCAAAGAAGTTGTTTTCCAGCCCTAAGTCTTTGCAGGCATGTGTTTTCATTGCTACTTGCTCCGAATAAGTTTTTTTGGCCCTAACCAGGGAATAAATTAATTAATTAATTAATTTATTTATTTATTTATTATTAGATTTGTATACCACCCCGAGTCTATGGAGAGGGGCGGCATACAAATCTAATAATGAATGAATGAATGAATGAATGAATGAATGAATGAATGAATGAATAAATAAATAAAATAATGTGCTGAAGCTAACCCTGTAAGGACAAGTCAGATGAAACTCCCCCCCCCCCCAATTTTCTTCCCCCAAAACCAAGGTACGTCTTATACTCCAGTACATCTTATACTCTGAAAAATATGGTACCTGTACAGGGTCTTAGGCAAAGAGATTTCGAGCGGCCCAAAAGAAACAAAACACAGCATGCAGCTTGTGGAGAGGAAAGAACATTTGAGAACATCTGGCAGAAATAAACCGGACGGACCAAACACTTAACTGTTCTCTTGTCTGCGCAGGTACTGGCCAAAAATCCCAGGAGGAGGCCAAAGAGGGTCGGCAGAATCTCACGTAGTGTCCGCGGCGTGTTGGAAACCACGATTTTCCAAACGTGTAAGGATGCTTGGCGAACAGCCAGCTGGGTATCGGAACGGCCCATGTAGAGCCCAGCCAGGACTCTGTTCCTTCGTTCTACTCCGAGAGCGCTGATGATAGCCTGGAAAGGGTTAACAAATTATATATCAGGCATATTTATTTATTTAATTTATTGTATTTATGTGCCGCTCATCCAAAAGGACTCTGAGCGGCTAACAATTGGAATAAATACAACAGCAATAAAAAACAGTTAAAATCCAATAATAATAACAATAATAAAAAAACATAAAAAGTTACAATCAGCCTAATTCCAGGCCTGCCGGAAGAGCCAAATCTTAACGGCTTTCTGGAAGACTGGTAGGGTGGAGATAATGCTGGAGGTAAGTATATAATTTTTTTTTTTAAAGGAAAAAAAATGTGACCAGGTGGGAGTGGGTTGATGGTCATGTGACTTAAAGGTCATGTGACTGGCTTAAAGGTCACTCACATCAATAATAATAATTTATTAGATTTGTATGCCGCCCCTCTCCGAGGACTCGGAGCAGCTCACAACAAGCAAGACATCATATACAAATCCAACATTAAAACAGTTTTAAAAACCCCTATTAAAAAAATCCAATCATACAACCCAAGCAACCATACATAAAGCGAAACCATACATAAAGCGAAAATCAAGGGTTTGGGTTAGGGTGCCTGGCCTCTCCCCGCCTCAGAAAGATACTATTTCCCTCTCTATTTACTATGACTGAACATCCAAAATATACTATTTAATTCTATGTATGTATGTCATATGTGTACATACGTATTACACACAGGCACACAAATAGAATAGAATAGAATAGAATTTTTATTGGCCAAGTGTGATTGGACACACAAGGAATTTGTCTTGGTGCATATGCTCTCAACGTACATAAAATAAAATATACATTTGTCAAGAATCATGTGGTACAACACTTAATGATTGTCATAGGGGTCAAATAAGCAATGAAGAAGCAATATTAATAAAAATCTTATACATTAATAAAAAAACATATACATTGTGTATGTACACACACACATGCACGCACAGCTCTTCTAAAATGATAAACATTCAACCCAACAGGACCGACACAGACTTTAGAGGAGAATCAGAACTGCAGAAAAAACAATTGCTGCCAACCAATCATTCCTTTCACCCATTTCCTCCCACGTTGACTGTATGACTGTAACTTGTTGCTTATATCCTAAGATTTTTATTAATATTGCTTCTTCATTGCTTATTTGACCCCTATGACAATCATTAAGTGTTGTATCACATGATTCTTGACAAATGTATATTTTATTTTATGTACGCTGAGAGCATATGCACCAAGACAAATTCCTTGTGTGTCCAATCACACTTGGCCAATAAAAAAATTATATTCTATTCTATTCTATCCTATCCTATCCTATCCCAATTACTGTGATAGGAAAAACATACCCAGAGCCCAGAAGGGGAAAAAAGGGGAGAGGGGGAATCAATTTTTTTCTACATACCTGACCAATTTTTTCTATTGGGACTGTGTACCTGACCGTACAAGTAGGGGCCCATCACTGGGCACCCCTTTATTTCAACTTACTTTGGTAGACTGGGCTGTTCCAAAATTATCATCCTCGGAGGCCGTCTCTGTGGTCATTTTCCCAGAAACTCCTGAAATGTGGAAGAGGAGATCTCCCAGCAGCTGAACTGAGCTGTATCTGTATCCAAAACATAGAAACGTAGATTGAAGGAAAACGCAGGGCAAAGGGGGTTTACACGGAGTTAAAGAGATCGTGGCCAGACCACGTGGCCAGACCACGGGAAATCCTCCAAGTGGCCTCAATGATCCTCTAAAAGGATGCAAATGACCAGCTGTCTGCAAAGAGTATAAAACCTCCAAGTGGCCTCAAGGACTCTCTAAAAAGGATGCAAATGACCAGCTATCTTCAAGGAGTAGAAAACCTCCAAGTGGCCTCAATGACCCTCTAAAAGGATGCAAATGACCAGCTATCTTCAAGGAGTATAAAACCTCCAAGTGGCCTCAATGACCCTCTAAAAGGATGCAAATGACCAGCTATCTGCAAGGAATAGAAAACCTCCAAGTGGCCTCAATGACCCTCTAAAAGGATGCAAATGACCATCTGTCTCTAAGGAATATAAAACCTCCAAGTGGCCTCAATGACCCTCTAAAAGGATGCAAATGACCAGCTATCTGCAAGGAGTATAAAACCTCCAAGTGGCCTCAATGACCCTCTAAAAAGGATGCAAATGACCAGCTGTCTGCAAGGAGTATAAAACCTCCAAGTGGCCTCAATGACCCTCTAAAAGGATGCAAATGACCAGCTATCTGCAAAGAGTATAAAACCTCCAAGAGGCCTCAATGACCCTCTAAAAGGATGCAAATGACCATCTGTCTGCAAGGAATATCAATACTTCCATTCCACACCATCCGGTCAGAATTAAAGAAGCTTCTTGGATGAGAAGCGAAAAGTCTTCAAAGAAAAAAAACCCCAAGAACTACCCAGGGCCAGGTTTGGAATTTTAGGTCATACCTGATTCTCCAAAGGTCGTCGAAGAGCCCTTGTTCCAGCTGTGGAAGGAGCAACGCGATGGCGGTTTCTGCATACATGCTTATAATCCTCTGCCCCGCACGCAGCGCCGTGTCCCGTACAAACTCGTTCTCGTCTGCCAGGGCCTGAAAAAGAGACCCAAAGCCACCTGTAAGCCACACAATTCTTTCTCCTCCAGGGCTGCCGCTAGACGAGCAGGAGACTGTTGAAATCCGGATTTGAACAAGGATTTTGACATAAAAAGGGACTCCGTCGTTTCCATTCAATCCTTTAGTTGCGACCCACCCTTTATTCCTATAATAAATAAGATGAGCATATCGAACACATATTCCTCCTCTCGTTTTGGGGAAAAGAGAAGGGAGCAGGGGGCAAAGCCACTCTGCCGGCTTTCATGCCTAAGGTGGGACTAGAACTCACTGTCACCTGGTGATTGGCCTAAATAATAATAATAATAATAATAATAATAATAATAATAATAATAATAAAGAAAGTATGGATCATCGACATCGCAATCCCAGGAGACAGCAGAATTGAGGAGAAGCAGCTAGAGAAATTAGTGAAATACGAAGATAGTTGTTGATGATAAGGGGCAAACTAATAATGAAAATAATGTTCTTCGGGTAATGTACACGAATGCTCGAAGCTTGAGCAACAAGCTCTGTGAGTTAATGGCCATAATATCTAGAGATAATTTGGATCTGGTTGCCATAACTGAGACATGGTTTAAGGATTCTAATGAATGGGAAATATCCATACCAGGATATACACTGTATAGGAAGGATAGAATAGAGAGAAGGGGAGGTGGAGTAGCCATTTATGTTAAAGAAAGTCTAAAAACAATACTAATTCAAAATACATGTAAAGATCTGGAGACCCTCTGGATTTGCATGCAAAATAAAGATGGTTCTGTCATTAGAATTGGGGTGATCTATAGGCCTCCAGGGCAATCTGAGGAACATGACAACAAGATGGTGGATGAGATTACCCTAATGGCAGTAAAGGGAGATATTGTGGTTATGGGTGATTTCAACATGTCTGATGTTGACTGGAATATCCCCAGTGCCCTTACATGCAAAAGTAAGAATATAGTAGAGGCCTTTACAGGAGCAGCTATGGCACAGCTAGTTAAGACACCAACTAGAGGGGAGAATATTCTAGATTTAGTTTTTACAAATGGGAATCGGGTTTCAGAGGTCAAGGTGGGAGAAAATTTAGGTTGCAGTGACCATCTATGTTTGTGGTTTGATGTAAAAACTGATTGTGAGCAATCCTATACTGCAACCAAAGTATTGGATTTCAGAAAAACAAATTTTAATGCAATGGGGGAATATTTAAATAATGAATTAAAGGGGAGGGATAAAATGGCAGGAGCGAGCACCCAGTGGACTGTATTAAAAAAGGCCATCTTAAAAGCCACAAGACTTTATGTAAAGCAAGTAACTAAAGGTAAAAGGAAGAAGAAACCGCTATGGTTTAGCAATGATGTAAGGGCTATAGTCAATGAAAAAAAGGCTGCCTATAGGAGGTATAAAGAGTCTGGAAGTATAGCTGATAGAGAGGTGTATAAAATGAGACAGAAGGAGGCAAAACAGATAATATATGCTGCTAAAGCCTCAAAAGAGGAAGAAATAGCAAAATCTGTAAAGAAGGGGGATAAAACCTTCTTCAGATATATTAGTGATAGGAAGAAGAAAAACTGCAGCATCACAAAGCTTAGTACCGGGAATAATACATGCATTGATGGAAATAAGGAGATCGCTGACCATTTCAATAGCTACTTCTGTTCAGTTTTCTCAAAAGACACCTTACAAAATAATACTATAGAGGGATATAGCATTGCTTCCAGCTGTACGGATTCAGCTCCAGTGATCTTAGAAGCCGATGTCTTAGAAGAACTTGAAAGATTAAAGATAAATAAGGCAATGGGTCCAGATGGCATCCACCCCAGAGTTCTTAAAGAACTCAGATCTGTCATTGCTACCCCCCTGACTGATTTGTTTAACCAATCCCTGTTAACAGGAGATGTTCCTGAGGATTGGAGAATGGCCAGTGTTGTGCCTATCCACAAGAAGGGCAGTAGAGAAGAAGCTGGTAACTACAGGCCAGTTAGCTTGACATCAATTGTAGTTATAATGATGGAGACGCTACTCAAAAAGAGGATAAATCAGCATCTAAAAAACAATAACTTATTGGACCCAAATCAGCATGGCTTTACTGAAGGCAAATCGTGTCAGACTAATCTCATTGAGTTCTTTGACTATGTCACAAAGGTGTTGGATCAAGGTGGTGCCGTGGATATTGCCTATCTGGACTTCAGCAAAGCCTTTGATACGGTTCCACATAAAGAGCTGATAGATAAATTAGTGAAGATTGGAATTAATCCCTGGATAGTTCAGTGGATTTCAAGCTGGCTGAAGCATAGACATCAGAGAGTTATTGTTAATGGCGAGTATTCTGAGCAGAGACAGGTTACAAGCGGTGTGCCACAAGGGTCTGTTCTGGGTCCTATTCTTTTTAATATGTTTGTGAGTGACATAGGAGAAGGTTTGGTAGGGAAGGTTTGCCTATTTGCTGATGACTCTAAAGTGTGCAATAGGGTTGATATTCCTGGAGGGGTCTGTAATATGGTAAATGATTTAGCGTTACTAGATAAATGGTCAAAGCAATGGAAACTGCAGTTTAATGTTTCCAAATGTAAAATAATGCACTTGGGGAAAAGGAATCCTAAATCTGAGTATTACATTGGCAGTTCTGTGATAGCAAAAACTTCAGAAGAGAAGGATTTAGGGGTAGTGATTTCTGACAGTCTTAAAATGGGTGAGCAGTGTGGTCGGGCGGTAGGAAAGGCAAGCAGGATGCTTGGCTGCATAGCTAGAGGTATAACAAGCAGGAAGAGGGAGATTGTGATCCCCTTATATAGAGCGCTGGTGAGACCACATTTGGAGTACTGTGTTCAGTTCTGGAGACCTCACCTACAAAAAGATATTGACAAAATTGAACGGGTCCAAAGACGAGCTACAAGAATGGTGGAAGGTCTTAAGTATAAAACGTATCAGGAAAGACTTAATGAACTCAATCTGTATAGTCTGGAAGACAGAAGGAAAAGGGGGGACATGATCGAAACATTTAAATATGTTAAAGGGTTAAATAGGGTTCAGGAGGGAAGTGTTTTTAACAGGAAAGTGAACACAAGAACAAGGGGACACAATCTGAAGTTAGTTGGGGGAAAGATCAAAGGCAACATGAGAAAATATTATTTTACTGAAAGAGTAGTAGATCCTTGGAACAAACTTCCAGCAGACGTGGTTGGTAAATCCACAGTAACCGAATTTAAACATGCCTGGGATAAACATATATCCATTGTAAGATAAAATACAGGAAATAGTAAAAGGGCAGACTAGATGGACCTTGGGGTCTTTTTCTGCCGTCAGTCTTCTATGTTTCTATGTTTCTGTTTCTAAAAATCGAGCTGCAATGACTCTGGCATAAGCCAGTGAAAGTGGCCCCAGTGGTCCTTGGCACGCTGGGCGCAGGGCCAAAGGATCTCAGCGGACATTTGAAAACCGTCGCAATTGACAAAATCTCCATCTGTCAATTGCAAAAGGCCGCTTTGCTGGGATCGGCAAACATAATTCGCTGCTACATCACGCAGTCCTAGGTGCTTGGGAAGCGCCCGACTGGTGATGAAATACGAAATCCAGCATAGTGATCTCGTTTGCTGTGTTGTACTGACATAATAATAATAATAATAATAATAATAATAATAATAATAATAATAATAATAATAATTTATTAGATTTGTATGCCGCCCCGCTCCGAGGACTTTCCGAGGACTAAAGTCACCAGCTGGCTTTCATTATTATTATTATTATTATTTATTAGATTTGTATGCCGCCCTTCTCTAGAACTCCCTGTCTCCTGGTGATTGGTGCAGCATCACTAGCTGGCTTTCATGTCTAATGCATGACTAGAACTCACCATCTCTTGGTGACTGGCCCAAATTCACCCAGCTTGCTTTCATGGCTATGACTCAGGGTCTCCCACTTTCTAGCCTGGCGCTTTAACCACTAGACTGAAAATGATCTCTATCCGTTCCCAACCTCAAACAGATACTTTCAGGGGAGATCAATCCATCCCTTTTTTCTTTTCTTATTTCTAAATCTGCTCTGGTGTGTGTGTGTGTGTGTGTTGTCTTACCTTAAGGATGCAAGGTATAATGGGCCCAACGTAAGGGGTAAACTTTTCCCCAAAGGTAATGGGCAGGTAATTGAACATCATAATGTAACCATCGCGGACGTGGGGAGCAATGTCCACTTTGCTGGCTGTAGCCACGATTTCGGGCATGAGTTTCTCCAGCTTCTCCACTCCCAAACCAGCCATGACCTCAGCCAAGCCTATAACGGGAAAAGCATCCTTTACAACAGATGTAACGCTTGGGCTTTCAACACAGAGAGAGTCCTCGACATGGCCACCATAGAGGCCACAATTTGGTTAAGTCATGACAGTTGTAAAGCAAGTCGTCCTGATGAAATTTTGCAATATTTGTCTTTCTCCATACCTACACTCCAAACCAGGGCTCTCCAACCTTGGCAACTTTCAGACTTGGGGACTTCAATTCCCAGAATTCCTCAGCCAACAAAAGAGAGGAGAGGAGAGAAAAGAGATTATAGGAGAGGAGAGGAGTGGAAAGAGAAGAGAGGAGAGATTATAAGAGAGGAGAGGAGAGAAATTATAGGAGAGGAGAGAAATTATAGGAGAGGAGAGAAGAGAGATTAGAGGAGAGATTAGAGGAGAGGAGAGAAATTGGAGGAGAGGAGAGAAATTATAGGAGAGGAGAGAAGAGAGATTAGAGGAGAGATTAGAGAAGAGGAGAGAAATTGGAGGAGAGGAGAGGAGAGGAGAGATTAGAGGAGAGGAGAGAAATTGGAGGAGAGGAGAGGAGAGAAGAGAGATTAGAGAAGAGGAGAGAAATTAGAAGAGAGGAGAAAAATTGGAGGAGAGATTATAGGAGAGGAGAGAAGAGAGATTAGAGGCGAGATTAGAGGAGAGGAGAGAAATTGGAGGAGAGGAGAGGAGAGAGATTAGAGGAGAGGAGAGAAATTATAGGAGAGGAGAGAAATTAGAGGAGAGGAGAGAAGAGAGATTAGAGGAGAGATTAGAGGAGAGGAGAGAAATTGGAGGAGAGGAGAGGAGAGATTAGAGGAGAGGAGAGAAATTGGAGGAGAGGAGAGGAGAGAAGAGAGATTAGAGGAGAGAAATTAGAAGAGAGGAGAAAAATTGGAGGAGAGATTATAGGAGAGGAGCGAAGAGAGATTAGAGGCGAGATTAGAGGAGAGGAGAGAAATTGGAGGAGAGGAGAGAAGAGAGATTAGAGAAGAGGAGAGAAATTAGAAGAGAGGAGAAAAATTGGAGGAGAGATTAGAGGAGAGGAGAGGAGAGAGATTAGAGGAGAGGAGAGAAATTGGAGGAGAGGAGGGGAGGGGAGGGGAGAGGAATTATAGGAGAGGAGAGGAATGATAGGAGAGGAGAGGAATGATAGGAGAGGAGAGGAATTATAGGAGAGGAGAGGAATTATAGGAGAGGAGAGGAGACACCAATTGAACTGTTGTAAGTCGAGATCTAGCTGGATCTACCTTTGCTTTTGCAAACATTTCCTGAAAGAAGCAGAACCTTGTACCCCAATGTTCATGAACAAAATGCACAGGAAACTATCTGTTGAGTCCCCACCCCCACCCCCACCTGTGGCATCCCCCCCACCGTCCCCTCTTACCTTGCGCAGCCCCTGACCGATCGACCGAACTCTGCTCGAAGGTCAAGGTTTCCATCAGCCACGGCAGGAGGTCCTCGAAGCAAGATTCGCCCATGCCTTTCACCATGGCGCCCAGCGCCTTCGCAGAGACCGTCCGCACCTGAAGGTCAAGAGAAAAGCTAGGGGGTCCCCGGCCTGTGGGATGCTGCCTCCTAGTGGGCTGTGATGGGTTTGCAATCGTTGTAACAGCCGGCGAGCGTGTGCACAATGTCCTCATTCGTGTGAGCAAGGAAGTGCAGACATATATATGCTCCATTCGTGTGAATAGCAAGTGCTCGTCCACGCCGCTCGAGCAAATGGAGGTGCACGCAAACACGCTTTTTGCAAATCATGCCCTCCCGCAAGCCTGGACAGCTGGCAACGGGGAGCGGAAGCGGAGGGCAAACTGACCTCAGGAACAGGATCCAGAAGAGACGTTTTCAATCCAGGTGTGACACTAGGCAGGTAAGGAGCCAGATCCTGAGAGAGGGAGAGAGAGAGGGAGGGAGGAAAGGGGGAGAGGGAGGGAGAGAGGGAGAAAAAGAGAGGGAAGAGGAGAAGAGAGGGATGGTGTGGAAAGAGAGGGAGGAGAGGGAGAGAGGGAGGGGGAGAGAGGAAGAGAAAGAGAGGAGGGAGACAGTGAGAAGAGAGAGGGAGAAGACAGAAGAGGAGAGAGGGAGGGAGAAAGAGAGAGGGAGTCAAGGGGAAAGGGAGGGAGAAAAAGAGGCGGGAGAAAGAAGGAGAAGAGATGGCAGGAGGAAGATGAGAGAAGGAGGCAGAAAGAGAGAGAAAGGAGAGAGGGAGGGAGGTGGAAAGGGAGGGAGAAGAGAGGGAGGGAGGAAGTGCAGCAAGGAGAGAGAGAGGAGGGAGGGAGAAAGAGAGAGGAGGAGTCAAGAGGAAAGGGAGGGAGAAAAAGAAGCAGGAGAAAGAAGGAGAAGAGATGGCAGGAGGGAGATGAGAGAAGGAGGCAGGAAGAGAGAGAAAGGAGAGAGGGAGGGAGGTGAAAAGGGAAGTGAGGGACAAGAGAGAGAGGGAGGGAGTGCGTGCAGCAAGGAGAGAGAGAGGAGGGAGGATGAGAGAGTAAAGGAGGGAGAGAAAAGAGATGAAGGGAGACGGAGGGAGAAAGAGGGAAAGAAGTGAGAGGGAGGGAGAGAGGGAGAGAAGGGAAGGGAGGGAGAAGAGAGGGAGGGAGGGAGGGAGTGCAGCAAGGAGAGAGAGAGTAGGGAGGGGGAGAAAGGGAAGAGAGAAAAGGAGGGAGAGAAGAGAGAGACGGAGGGAGACGGAGGGAGGGAGAAAGAGGGAAAGAAGTAAGAGGACAGGAGAGAGGAGAGGGAGGGAGGGAGAAGGCAAGAAGTGAATGGATGAATGGTCTCCAATTCGTTATTTTGGAAGCCAACGAGATCTTCCCTTCCTGCTCCCGAGCCCAGCCTACCTTCTGGTCCGTCAGGGAGTACATATTCCCGATGATCTGGGCGGCCATTTTCCGGGTGTCCGTCGAGCGGTCCTGAAACGCCCGCTGGACAATAGGCATGATGAGAGCTAAAGAAGGAGCGTCGATGAAGTGGACAAATTTGGTGTCCAGCAACGTCTGCAGGCACTTTTGGGTCTTCCGGGATGGGTCGGTCAAGGCGTCCAGCAGCACGGGGGCGATGGCTGTTTCGCGGGTGGGGAGAGAAAGAAGAAAGCCAAGACATAGAAACATAGAAGACTGACGGCAGAAAAAGACCTCATGGTCCATCTAGTCTGCCCTTATACTATTTCCTGTGTTTTATCTTAGGATGGATCTATGTTTATCCCAGGCATGTTTCAATTCAGTTACTGTGGATTTACCAACCACGTCTGCTGGAAGTTTGTTCCAAGGATCTACTACTCTTTCAGTAAAATAATATTTTCTCATGTTGCCTTTGATCATTCCCCCAACTAACTTCAGATTGTGTCCCCTTGTTCTTGTGTTCACTTTCCTATTAAAAACACCCCTCCTGAACCTTATTTAACCCTTTAACATATTTAAATGTTTCGATCATGTCCCCCCTTTTCCTTCTGTCCTCCAGACTATACAGATTGAGTTCATGAAGTCTTTCCTGATACGTTTTATACTTAAGACCTTCCACCATGGTTGTAGCCCGTCTTTGGACCCGTTCAATTTTGACAATATCTTTTTGTAGATGAGGTCTCCAGAACTGAACACAGTATTCCAAATGTTGGTCTCACCAGCGCTCTATATAAGGGGATCACAATCTTCCTCTTCCTGCTTGTTATTCCTCTAGCTATGCAGCCAAGCATCCTACTTGCTTTTCCTACCGCCCGACCACACTGCTCACCCATTTTGAGACTGTCAGAAATCACTACCCCTAAATCCTTCTCTTCTGAAGTATTTGCTAACACAGAACTGCCAATACAATACTCAGATTGAGGACTCCTTTTCCCCAAGTGCATTATTTTACATTTGGAAACATTAACCTGCAGTTTCCATTGCTTTGACCATTTATCTGGTAAAGCTAAATCATTTGCCATATTACAGACGCCTCCAGGAATATCAACCCTATTGCACACTTTAGAGTCATCGGCAAATAGGCAAACCTTCCCTACCAGACCTTCCCCTATGTCACTCACAAACATATTAAAAAGAATAGGACCCAGAACAGACCCTTGTGGCACACCGCTTGTAACCTGACCCTGCTCAGAATGCTCGCCATTAACAATAACTCTCTGATGTCTATGCTTCAGCCAGCTTGAAATCCACTGAACTATCCAGGGATTAAGTCCAATCTTCACTAATTTATCTATCAGCTCTTTATGTGGAACCGTATCAAAGGCTTTGCTGAAGTCCAAATAGGCAAGACACACCCTGGTGAGAAGACCCAGCTAAACGGAAAGCCTGTTAAGGAAGCCGCCAAGTTTTTTTTTCACAGGCTATGCCTAACAGAAGAAAAAATCAGGTTTCTTTTCTATTTTTCTCTCTGGAATTTCTTCTAACCCCGTTTGAATTTCCCCCCAGTAAAAAACAAAAAATCAATTGTTTCTAACCCTCCATATAATGACAGCGGCGAGAAATAGCGCTCGCACAATATTGGAAAAATGGAAATTTGCTTACTGAGGAAGATATAATTGAAAAAAATTACAATGTGTGCAGAAATGGTTAATTTAACTAAAGAAATAAAAAATATAGATGACCGAGAGTATACTAAATGTTGGAGTGGGTTTTATGATTGGATGGAAAAAAGTAAAATTAGAGAGTTAATAAAGAAAAAGATATACCAGAATAAGATCTTCGGAGAGGGGCGGCATACAAATCTAATAAATAATAATAATAATAATAATTATTATTATTATTATTATTATTATTAAGACTTGATGCATATATGTAAATACAATCCATGTAATAGTAAGTAAGCACTAATAGAATTGTATTACAGGCACGTCACAAATTGTCCAACTTTTATTTTAATACTTTTTTTGTGTGTGTCTTGTTCTTTGTATTTTGTATATTTAAATAAAGTTTATTTTTATTTTATTTTATTTTTTAAAAAGACTTCTCTCCGCCTTTTCCGGTTATAGTTTCGGAGGCTCAGGTTTGTAAGTACAGTATTTGTATTTGTATTTATTAGATTTGTATGCCGCCCCTCTCCGAAGACTCGGGGCGGCTAACAACAATATAAAAAGACAATGTAAACAAATCTAATACTAAAAACAATCTAAAAAACCCCAATTTAAAGAATGGTTCTTGAGAAGATGCAAAGAAAGCATTGAACACCTGGTTCTTATCTATAAAAATTTGTAAGTAGAGGAGTTCTTAGGTAGAGGTACCACTCTGTAACACCCATCGACATTTCCACCCTCTTTTAGGAGAGAGAAAGGTGCTTCTTATACTCCGAAAAATACGCTAAGCGAAATTAGCCGAGGGGAGAAAAATCAATCATCTATACACACCACCCACCCCTACAAAAAAAAGGTCTCACCCAAAATCTCAGGGTTCCTGATCACGGAGCCGATCTGCCGTAACGCTTGTTGGCCGGCTTTCTGGACCTTCACGTGAGAATCCGTCAGCACCTCCGTGAGTTTCGGCACAATGTTTGGTAAGCAAGACGACAGCTGCTTGGGAGCGCAGTAGGCCATGGCACCCAGCAACTCTACCGATCCTGGGGAGCGCGTGAGAATAGAAAATGATTGGCTTAGGGAAATTGCAAAACAGGAAATAAATATTACAACCTGAAGCATTTCTACTAAGAATAACTGATCAGAGAATGGGGAGGGGGGGGAAATCACTGTACAGTGGCACCTCTACTTACGAACTTCATTCGTTCTGTGACCAGGTTCTTAAGTAAAAAAGTTTGTAAGAAGAAGCCATTTTCCCAAAAGGAATCAATGTAAAAGCAAATAATGTGTGCAATTGGGGAAACCACGGGGGGGGTGGAGGCCCTGTTTCCTCCCAGGAGATTCCTAGAGGCCCCACGGAGGCTTCTCCCCACTTTTCCGGCCGTTTCCTCCCAGAAGATTCCTAGAGAGGCCCCACAGAGGCTTCTCCCTGCCTTTTCCAGCCCTGTTTCCTCCCAACAGATTCTTAGAGAGGCCCCACAGAGGCTTCTCCCTGCCTTTTCTGGCCCTATTTCCTCCCAGGAGATTCCTAGAGAGGCCCCACAGAGGCTTCTCCCCACTTTTCCGGCCCTGTTTCCTCCCAGGAGATTCCAAGAGAGGCCCCACGGAGGCTTCTCCCTGCCTTTTCCGGCCCTGTTTTCTCCCAGGAGATTCCTAGAGAGGCCCCACGGAGGCTCCCTGCCTTTTCCGGTTACTGTTTCAGAGGCTTGGGTTTGTAAGTGGAAAATGATTCTCCAGAAGAGGCAAAAAAATCTTGAACACCCAGTTCTTATCTAGAAAAGTTCGTAAGTAGAGGCGTTCTTAGGTAGAGGTACCACTGTATTTGCTTTCAGAAAAGAGTCTCATAGAAAGAGGCTTTTAAATTGCAGGCTTTTTTGCTTGCTTGAAAAATCACGTCTTATGCTAAGCCTGAGATGTTAGTAGTGCATCTCCCCCTTTTTAATTATTATTATTATTATTATTATTATTATTATTATTATTTTGTTGTTTGTTGTTGTTGGTATTTTTTTTTATTATTATTATTATTATTATTATTATTATTATTATTATTATTATTATGTCAGTACAACACAGCAAACGAGATCACTATGCTGGATTTCGTATTTCATCACCAGTCGGGCGCTTCCCAAGCACCTAGGACTGCGTGATGTAGCGGCGAATTATGTTTGCCGATCCCAGTAAAGCGGCCTTTTGCAATTGACAGATGGAGATTTTGTCAATTCTAATGGTTTTCAAATGTCCGCTGAGATCCTTTGGCCTTGCGCCCAGCGTGCCAAGTACCACTGGGACCACTTTCACGGGCTTATGCCAGAGTCGTTGCAGCTCAATTTTTAGATCTTCGTATTTCACTAATTTCTCTAGCTGCTTCTCCTCAATTCTGCTGTCTCCTGGGATTGCGATGTCGATGATCCATACTTTCTTTTTCTCCATGATCACAATGTCTGGTGTGTTATGCTTCAGAATTCGGTCAGTCTGAAGTTGGAAGTTCCACAGTAGTTTTGCTTGCTCATTTTCGACCACTTTTTCAGACTTATGATCCCACCAGTTCTTTGCCACTGGGAAATGGTAGTTCCGGCACAAGTTCCAGTGGATCATCTGTGCCACAGCATCATGTCTATGCTTGTAGTCAGTCTGTGCGATCTTGTTGCAGCAGCTGAGTATGTGGTCGATTGTTTCATCTGTTTCTTTACAGAGTCTGCACTTTGGATCGTCTGTTGATTTTTCAATTCTGGCTTTGACAGCATTTGTTCTAATGGCCTGTTCTTGTGACGCCAGTATTAGTCCTTCTGTCTCCTTTATGAGTGTTCCACTTGTAAGCCATGACCAGGTCTTTTCTTTATCCACTTTGCCTTCAATCTTCTCCAAGAACTGTCCATGCAATGCTTTGTTCCGCTATTATTATTATTATTATTATTATTATTATTATTATAATAATAAAAGGGTCAGGCACAAATTATTACCGGCTTTGGTTCTCCACGAATCCTCCTCAAGAGCAGCTAACAAAGAAGGCAACACCAGCTTGACTCCGTGGGCGCTCAAGTTGCTCATCACAGCTTTAGCACAATCATCAGCAGCCTTATTCCAAAAAAAAAGATGGGGGAAGAGGAGGGAAATCAAACTCTAAGCTAAGAAGAAACAAGAGTCTAACTGAGGAAACCTCAAGGGCATTCCCACCACTCCTCCACCAAAGCACCCGATGACCTACCGGGACCTCTAAAGCCAACCAGAATC
This sequence comes from Erythrolamprus reginae, assembly GCF_031021105.1. Classification (NCBI taxonomy): domain Eukaryota; kingdom Metazoa; phylum Chordata; class Lepidosauria; order Squamata; family Dipsadidae; genus Erythrolamprus; species Erythrolamprus reginae. The sequence goes on from NC_091959.1 coordinate 45,362,630, forward strand.
TGAGCAGAACCGTCCAAGGTTCTGTGGAACCTGAGGTCCCTACTTCTTCCGGGGACTGCCAACCAAGGATGACTTACCTCCCGAACGTACTGATTGCCGTCTCCGAAACACAGCAGTAAGTGGGGCAGGACGTGAACCACGTAGGGCTCAAAGAGTTTCCCCAGCATGGTGCAGAGCATCTCGAAGGCGAACAAGGCCCCTGGGAAGAGGACAGAAACAGCGGCCTAAATATTTACCCACAAAGAAATACGCGGAGATTAGTACAGATCTAAGAGACACGATGGCTCAAGGGCTAAGACGCCGAGCTTGTCTATCAGAAAGCTCAGCGGTTCGGCGGTTCGAATGCCTAAGGGCCCCGTAATGGAGCAAGCCCCCATTACTTATCCCAGCTTCCGCCAACCTAGGAATTTGAAAGCACGTAAAAAAGTAGAAAAATAGAGACCACCTTTGGTGGGGAGGCAACAGTGTTCCGTGCGCCTTTAGCATTGAGTCATGCAGGCCACACGACCGTGGAAACGTCTTTGGATAGCGCTGGCTCTTCAGCTTTGAAACGGGGATGAGCAACGCCCCCTAGAGTCGGGGATGACTAGCACATATATGTGCGAGAGGCACCTTGACCTTTCACCTTAGTAGAGATCTATTTCAGGCTATTTAGCTCTCATCAGCTAGCCATACCCTTCAGGGATTCGAATCCGGAGAGCTTGCGTGTTGCTCGGTCTATTGTGTGGATGTTTTGGGTGATTTGGGGAATTTGTGAGTGGGTGGGACATGGGTTATTTTGGGGATTGTTGTGTTTGTTGCTACTGGTCTTTGGGTGTCATGTGAATTTTGCTGTATGGGTATATACATACAATGACAATAAAGTATTTATTTATTATTTATTTATACAGTGGTACCTCTACTTACGAACTTAATTCGTTCCGTGACCAGGTTCTTAAGTAAAAAAGTTTGTAAGAAAAGCAATTTTTCCCATAGGAATCAATGTAAAAGCAAATAATGCATGCGATTGGGGAAACCACAGGGAGGGTGGAGGCCCTGTTTCCTCCCAGGAGATTCCTAGAGAGGCCCCATTGAGGCTTCTCCCTGCCTTTTCCGGCCCTGTTTCCTCTCAGGAGATTCCTAGAGGCCCCACAGAGGCTTCTCCCTGCCTTTTCCGGCCCTGTTTCCTCCCAGGAGTTTAAGTTTAAGTTTAATCAGATTTGTATGTCGCCCCTCTCCGCAGACTCGGGGCGGCTCACAGCAACAGCAACACAATGTACAACAAATCCAATATTTAAATTAATTTTAAAAACCTCACAAGTTAAAACCAATCATACACACTAGCGTACCATACATAAATTTTATAAGCCTAGGGGGAAGGAACATGTCCTAGAGAGGCCCCACAGAGGCTTCTCCCTGCCTTTTCCGGCCCTGTTTCCTCCCAGGAGATTCCTACAGAGGCCCCATGGAGGCTTCTCCCCGCCTTTTCCCTTTCCTGTTTCCTCCCAGGAGATTCCTAGAGCGGCCCCACAGAGGCTTCTCCACGCCTTTTCCGGCCCTGTTTCTTCCCAGGAGATTCCTAGAGAGGCCCCACGGAGGCTTCTCCCTGCCTTTTCCGGTTACAGTTTCGGAGGCTCGGGTTTGTAAGTGGAAAATGGTTCTTGAGAAGAGACAAAAAAATCTTGAACACCCGGTTCTTATCTAGAAAGGTTCGTAAGTAGAGGTGTTTGTAGGTAGAGGTACCACTGTATGTATATGGAAACTGAAGAGAAAAAGTAAAAAAAATTCTTTTTAAAAAAAGACTAGAAGACCTCGAAGCCTTAGAATTCTACATCTTACCCGAACGGAACAATTTAGGGCCTTAAATCTGGAAGGTTGAAGGTCCTCCAAGAAGTTGAGAGAGAGAGGAAGGACGAGGTCCCTTCGACTCACCTTCCCGCCGGCGGAAATTCTTCTTGTCCTGGATCGCATCGGTCAGCTTGGCCATCATTTCCTGCTGCTTCAGCGAAAGGATGCCCAGCCCTTTCACCAGGCCGGCCAGCCCGTAAGCGGCTCCTTTCCGCTCCGCGTACTTATCGGATTCCAGCAAAAGTTGCAGCAGCTTTTGGATCATGCTGCCGGCGTCTTCTTTGATTGCCGGCACGAGAGGCGGTAAGCAGCTGGCTACGGACTCCTGGACCTGCAAAAGCCCCCAAAGCGGATGGTTCTAGGCGGGTGGCTAAAAGGCGGCTAATATTCAAAGTGTTGGTCATGACCTTTAAAGCCCTACATGGCATTGGGCCAGAATACATCCGGAACCGCCTTCTACCACACGAATCCCAGCGGCCGATAAGGTCCCACAGAGTTGGCCTTCTCCGGGTCCCGTCAACCAAACAATGTTGTTTGGTGAGCCCCAGGGGAAGAGCCTTCTCTGTGGTGGCCCCGGCCCTCTGGAATCAACTCCCCCCAGAGATTAGAACAGCCCCCACCCTCCTTGTCTTTCGCAAATTACTCAAGACCTACCTTTATCTCCAAGCATGGGGGAGCTAAGATATTCCTTCCCCTAGGCCATTACAAGTTATGCATGGTATGTTTGTGTGTATGTTTGGTTTTTATTATAAGGGGTTTTAGTTGTTTTATTAATTGGATTGTTACATATTGTTTTTTTTATCATTGTTGTTAGCCGCCCCGAGTCTGCGGAGAGGGGCGACATACAAATCCAATAAATAATAAAAAATAATAATACTAAGAATAGTCATCGGACCAGACTACTTAAGGGAACACCTTCTGCTGCATGAATCCCAGGAACCGGTTAGGTCCCACAGAGTGGGCCTTCTCCAGGTCCCGTCAAGTAGACAATGGCGCCTGGTGGGGCCTAGGGGAAGAGCCTTCTCTGTGGCGGCCCCGGCCCTCTGGAATCAGCTCCCCCCCAGAGATTCCCAGTCTTCCCCAAGGCCTTAAAAATGCACCTCTGCCGACAGGCCTGGGGCCACTGAAATTTTAACCTCTACCCCGGCCTATGAATGGATATGATAGGATAAATGTGGATGATTGGTTTTTAAATATAATGGGGCTTTGGAATAATAAATTAAGTTAGGGGGAGGGGTTTAGCATTAAGGTTTTTAGAGTATTTTATATTAGATTTCTTCTATGTTTTGTATTTAATTGCTGTGACGTGCCCTGAGTCTCAGGAGAAAGGCGGCACAGAAATCTAACGAATGAAGGAATGAACGAGAATTCTGGAAAGAAAAGCTGGTTTTCGTTCTTTTTTTCAAAAACGCATCCATTTTTTTTGGGATGGAGGGGAGATGCTTTAAAAAGAGGAAGAGGGCAGGAGAGATTGTCTTCTTTTGGGGTTATTTTTTCGTGTGAAATTTACTTATTTATTTAAATCTAATTGAGATGTAATCATGTTTAGGTAAATGCTGCTTTTACAATGTGATATTTCTCCAACGGAGGGAGGGAGGGAAAGAGGGAGGGAGGAACGAAGGGGAAGAGGGAGGGAGGGAGGGAAAGAAGGAAGGAAGGAAGGAAGGAAGGAGGGACGAGGGAGGGAGGGAGGGAGAGAGTAACGAAGGAAGGGAAAGAGGGGGCGTGGGAGGGAGGGAGGAAGGGGAAGAGGGAGGGAAGGAAGGAAGGAAAGAAGGAAGGAAGGAGGGACGAGGGAGGGAGAGAGTAACGAAGGAAGGAAGGGAAAGAGGGAGCGTGGGAGGGAGGGAGTGGAAGAGGGAGGGAAGGAAGGAAGGAAGGAAAGAAGGATGGAAATAAAGAAAGAAGGAAGGAAGGAAGGAAGGAGGGACGAGGGAGGGAGGGAGTAACGAAGGAAGGAAGGGAAAGAGGGGCATGGGAGGGAGGGAGGGAAGGGAAGAGGGAGGGAAGGAAGGAAGGAAAGAAGGAAGGAAGGAAAGAAGGAAGGAAGGAAGGAGGGATGAGGGAGGGAGGGAGAGAGTAACGAAGGAAGGAAGGGAAAGAGGGAGCATGGGAGGGAGGGAGGGAGGGGAAGAGGGAGGGAAGGAAGGAAGGAAGGAAAGAAGGATGGAAATAAAGAAAGAAGGAAGGAAGGAAGGAAGGAGGGACGAGGGAGGGAGGGAGTAATGAAGGAAGGAAGGGAAAGAGGGGGCATGGGAGGGAGGGAGAGAAGGGAAGAGGGAGGGAAGGAAGGAAGGAAAGAAGGAAGGAAGGAAGGAAGGAAGGAAAGAAGGAAGGAAGGAAGGAGGGATGAGGGAGGGAGGGAGAAAGTAACGAAGGAAGGAAGGGAAAGAGGGAGCGTGGGAGGGAGGGAGGGGAAGAGGGGAAGAGGGAGGGAAGGAAGGAAGGAAAGAAGGATGGAAAGAAAGAAAGAAAGAAAGAAGGAAGGAAGGAAGGAAGGAGAAGAGGGAGGGAGGAAGTTAATAGAAAGGGAGGAAACATTGGCTCCTGGTTCACTGTGCTAGCAGGTGGTTCTAAAGCCGGGTTGCCCACACCTGTAAGAACATCACATTTCCAAGCCAAGGAGAATTCACCTGTTGCGACGGCGTCGAGAGCGCTGCGATCAGCTTGGCCACGATGGGTTTCACTTTCGGATCGCTTTTGTCCAAATGTTTGGCCAGCGAGCCCATGAGAATGACCACGCTCTGCCGGACGGCGTCGTAACTGGCATCATTGGGGGCATTTTTAAGGAACTCCTCGAAGACTGGCAGCAAAGAGTTGACGCTCTCCTGATTTAAAAAAACAACAAACAGGAGCCAGAGGAAGTGGGTTGTTCTGCCCACGGCTACTGAAATCCACCAATCTTCCCCAAACCTTTAATCTTCAAACAAATTAGAATTAATTTGAGATTAGAATTGCCCCCACCCTCCTCGCCTTTCGTAAACTTCTAAAAACCCACCTCTGCCGTCAGGCATGGGGGAACTGAGATACTCTTTCCCCCTAGGCCCTTACAATTTACGCATGGTATGGCTGTATGTATGTTTGGTTTTTATAATAAGGGTTTTTTTAGTTATTTTAGTATTGGATTGTTTATCATTGTTGTTAGCCGCCCCGAGTCTACGGAGAGGGGCGGCATACAAATCCAAGAAAGAAAGAAGAGAGAGAGAGAGAGAGAGAGAGAGAGAGAGAGAGAGAGAAAGAAAGAGAAAGAGAGAAAGAGAGAGAGAGACAGGAAGGAAGGAAGGAAGGAAGAAAAAGAGAGAGAGACAGAAAGAAAGAAAGAAAGAAAGAAAGAAAGAAAGAAAGAAAGAAAGAAAGAAAAAAAGAAAGACAGAAAGACAGAAAGAAAGAAAGAAGGAAGGAAGGAAGAAGGAAGGAAGGAAGGAAAGAAAGAAAGAAAGAAAGAAAGAAAGAAAGAAAGAAAAAGTCTTTTCCCCTGGTCTTAGGCGACCCCTGTGAAGCAGTTGTTCGACCCCCAAAGGGGTCCCGACCCCCAGGGTGAGAACCACTGCCCTACGCCATGGGCTCTCCTGACTTTTGCCAGCTATGCCCAAATTTCACTCTAATGTTTAATGGTCCCCTGTACCGTCAAACCGTCCCGAGCTCAACAGACCTGAGGTTTTGGATGAAGGCCAACCTACCTTGCCGTGAGTATTAAGGGCTGAGAGAGCAGCGTCCAGCATGCACTTCCGAACTTCGGGGTGGCGGTCATTGAGGGCGTCGGGGACAAAGAACTGGAAAAGAGGCTTCACCTGGGAGCTCTCCAGGTGCTGGGAAAGCTTGTTCAAGGCCAAAGCGATGCCGCACCTGAAGAGAGCATGGCAACATCAAAGAGTTATCGGCAAGAGATATGAGGGGCGCAGGGGTTAGAAGGCAGGAGGGCAGGCTGACTCCGCTCACTGACAGCAGTTCGATCCTGAGAGGCTCAGGGTTGACTCAGCCTTCCGTCCTTCCATGTTCCATTTTCTGAGAAAGCATCAGAAGGCTTAGTAGACCTACCTGGCTTCCCACTGGTCAGGGGGAGACTCCAAGATGACCCGTCCCAAGGCGTCCAAAACTGGTGGGGGTCTCTGGGGAGGAATGAACTAGTTAGGAACTATCAAGAACGCTCCCGCCAACACTGAAAAGGCTCCTGCCTTGAGTATAAACAGAGCGTGCACCCCGCTCTCTTCTAGCACTAATGACGTTATCTAGTTGGGTGATGAAACGTCCAAAAGAAAGAGAGTACCACGAACCTCGCAATTATTGTGTTTCCCCTCCTCCTCTTCCTCCCTCCTGTCTGCAAACGCCAATTCCCTTCTAGCACTCATGATGTTAGCTCATTGGATAATGAAATATCTGTCAGAAAGCCATCAAGTTCGGAGAGCACCAAGGACCCAACTGTTGTCGTCCTCCTCCCCTTTTCCTTCCTTCCTTCTCCTTTCCCTTTCTTTCCTTTCCATTTTCTTATTTTTCCTTTTCCTTCTCTTTACCTTCCCTCCCTTTTCCTTCTCCTTCCCTCCTTTCCTTTTTCCTTTCTTTCCTTTCCCTTCCCGTTTCTTTCCTTTTGTTCTTTCCCTTCCCTTCCATTCCTTCTTCCCTTTCCTTTCCCTTCCTTCCTTCTGTTTCCTTTCCTTCCCCTTCCCTCCTCTCCTTTTTCCTTCCTTTCCCTTTCCTTCTTTTTCCTTTCCTTTCCCTTTCGTTTTTTCCTTTCCTTCCTTCTTCCCTTTTCTTTCCCTTCCTTCCTTCTTTCCTTCCTTCTGTTTCCTTTCCTTCCCCTCCCCTCCTCTCCTTTTTCCTTCCTTTCCCTTTCCTTTCCTTTTGTTCCTTCCCTTCCCTTCCCTTCCCTTCTTTCTTCCTTTCCCCTCCCCTCCTCTCCTTTTTCCTTCCTTTCCCTTTCCTTCTTTTCCTTTTGTTCTTTCCCTTTCCTTCCTTCTTCCCTTTTCTTTCCCTTCCTTCCTTCCTTCCGTTCCTTTCCTTCCTCTTCCCTCCTCTTTTTCCTTCCCTTTCCTTTCCCTTTCTTTTCCTTCCCTTCCCTTCACCCCCTTCTTTTCCATTCCTCTTTCTTTCCTTCTCTTTCCTCTCTCCTGTCCGCAAACCCCATTCCCTTCTGGCACTGATGATGTTACATAGTTGGGTAATGAAATGTCTTCAAGGACACCGCCAAGCTCCGAGCGCACCAAGGATCGATTCCGAGCGCTAGGGGTGTCCCATGGGTAACCTGGGGCCCTGGTGATCAGCCAGGCTCCTGCTCCCGTCCACCAGGGCTTACGTAGAGCTTCTCTTGATAGATCTCCATCAGTTTGGCCATGACGTCCTTCGTCTGGCTTCGATATTGCTCCACCCCTTTGGAAAGGGCTTCCGCTCCAGCCTGGCGCACCGCCTGCTCATGATGGATGACGTCTTTGATGAGGATGGAACAGATGTCCGGTTGCAGCTCTAAAGCCATTGACACCCACAGCCTGGGAGACAGGGAGATTGGAGCGTTGTCACCTTTCGGAAACTTTACCCATATACCCCCCCACTGTTGACCTCTCCCGATTCCTAAAAGGTCAGTAAGGGGCGTGCATAAGTGCACCAGCATGCCTTCCATCCCCTGTCCTTATGTTTCTTTCTTACTAGTATCATGTATATAGATATTATATCTTTGTATACCACCAATAGTACTTGGCAAAACAAAATAGATAGATAGACAGAAAGAGAGAGAGAGAGAGAGAGAGAGATACTGTAGATAGATAGATAGATAGATAGATAGATAGATAGATAGGATAGGTAGATAGAGAGAGAGAGAGAGAGAGAGAGAGAGATACTGTAGAGAGAGAGAGAGAGAGAGATAAATAGAGAGATAGAGAGATAGATAGAGAGAGAGATAGAGAGAGAGAGAGATACATAGATAGATAGATAGAGAGAGAGAGAGAGAGAGAGAGATACTGTAGATAGAGAGAGAGATAGAGAGAGAGAGAGAGAGATAAATAGAGAGATAGAGAGAGATAGATAGAGAGAGAGAGAGATACATAGATTGATAGATAGATAGGATAGGTAGATAGATAGATAGATAGAGAGAGAGAGAGAGAGATACTGTAGATAGAGATAGAGAGAGAGAGAGAGAGAGAGATAAATAGAGAGAGAGAGAGAGAGAAACATAGAAACATAGAAGTCTGACGGCAGAAAAAGACCTCATGGTCCATCTAGTCTGCCCTTATACTATTTTCTGTATTTTATCTTAGGATGGATATATGTTTATCCCAGGCATGTTTAAATTCAGTTACTGTGGATTTACCAACCACATCTGCTGGAAGTTTGTTCCAAGGATCTACTACTCTTTCAGTAAAATAATATTTTCTCATGTTGCTTTTGATCTTTCCCCCAACTAACTTCAGATTGTGTCCCCTTGTTCTTGTGTTCACTTTCCTATTAAAAAGAGAGAGATAGAGAGAGAGATAGATAGATAGAGAGAGAGAGAGAGAGAGAGAGAGATAGATAGGTAGATAGATAGAGAGAGAGATACTGTAGATAGAGAGAGAGAGAGAGATAGATAGAGAGATAGATAGAGAGAGAGATAGAGAGAGATAAAGAGAGAGAGAGAGAGAGATAAATAGAGAGAGAGAGAGATAGATAGAGAGATAGAGAGAGAGATAAATAGAGAGAGAGAGAGATAGAGAGATAGAGAGAGAGAGAGAGAGAGAGAGAGAGAGAGAGAGAGAGATAGATAGATAGATAGATAGATAATGAGGTTTACCTACCTCTCTGCCAGCAAGCGGATTTCTTCTTCCCTGTCGAACTTCACCACCCAGAGCCGCCGCAAAAGGTTCATCCCATTTTTCTCATCGCTGTCCGGAGTAGGCAAGACCATCTGGAGTTCCATCAAACCCTGCAGGCAAAGAAGAAGACGGTTACAAGCAGAGGCCACCCTCGCCATAACGAAACAAACGTTTTTATTTGAGTGGCAGACAAAACCTTCAGACCCTGTCCCCCAACGTCCCCTCAACGCCCACGAGATTCCCCACTGACCCGGAGGGCTGCATCGCGAACGTTCATGCAGGGCGACTGCAGGGCCTGAAGTAGGACGTTGATCTCCTCTTGTTCCGCGTAAGCGCAGCCGTCTTCGCCGCTGCTACTGGCGCACAGGGCGGTCAGCGCCACCGAACCCAAAACCTGGCCCAGAATAAGAGCTTTAATCAGGCGAGGACTTATCTAGACCAGGGGTGGGCAAAGATGACTTCTATGACTTGTGGACTTCAACTCCCAGAATTCCTGAGCCAATCAGGAATTCTGGGAGTTGAAGTCCACATGTCATAGAAGAGCCTTCCTTCCTTCCTTCCTTCCTTCCTTCCTTCCTTCCTTCCTTCCTTCCTTCCTTCCTTTCTTTCTTGATTTGATTTGTATGCCGCCCCTCTCCGAAGACTCGGGGCGGCTAACAACAATATAAAAAGACAATGTAAACAAATCTAATATTCAAAACAATCTAAAAAAAACCAATTTAAAGAACCAATCATACATACAAGCATACCATGTATAAATTCTATAAGCCTAGGGGGAAGGGAAAATTTCAATTCCCCCATGCCTGACGACAGAGGTGGTTTTTAAGGAGCTTGCGAAAGGCAAGGAGGGTGGGGGCAACTCTGATATCTGGGGGGAGCTGGTTCCAGAGGGTCGGGGCCACCACAGAGAAGGCTCTTCTCCTGGGTCCCGCCAAACTTAGTCGACAGGACCCGGAGAAGGCCAACTCTGTGGGACCTAACCGGTCGCTGGGATTCGTGCAGCAGAAGGCAGTCCTGGAGATATTCTGGCCCGATGCCATGAAGGGCTTTATAGGTCATAACCAACCACCTTTGCCGACCCCTGATCTACATTAAAGCAGGACTCTCTTTTAAATGTATAAGTGAGTGTGTGTGTGTGTGTGTATACACCTGTTTACATGACCAAGCTAGCAACAGGAGGGAAGGAAGGCCGTGGGCCTGTGATGCGGACAACGAGCAAAGTGAGCAGCATTATCTAAAATCAACTGTCTTCAATGGGGATGTTAACACCCTGACTACGTTAGTAGGGGACTAACGAAAGCTTAGTTAAATTTTAGTAGTTTTTAGTCGCTTCTCTGTTCAAAGAGGTGACCCACTGACCTGTACGCGTGGCGATCCCGTCCCGATAACTTTAGTCAAGAGCAACAGCATGTCCGTACGAGGAAGTAACTCAGGACCGTTCTGGATGTTGGCCACAGAAAACAGAGAGAAAAATCTGGTTGCTAGTGGACTGCAAAGGTAACTAGACCTCTGGCTTATGACCCCAATCGAGCCCAACATTTCCGCCACTAAACAAGAACTATTGTATTCATTCATTCATTCATTCATTCATTCACTCACTCACTCAATTACTCACTTACTCACTCACTCACTCACTCACTCACTCACTCACTCACTCACTTATTTATTAGATTTGTATACTGCCCCTCTCCGAGGACTCGGGGTGGCTTACAATATAACAAACCCAATACATTAAAACAACATTTAAAACCCATAACATTAAAACCGTACAGCTCAGTCATACCATACACAAAACTTTAATAGCCTAAGGGTATTATCAGTTACCCTACACCTGGTGACAAAAGTGGGTTTTGAGTAACTTAGGGTGAGGGTGGTTCTGATCTCTGGGGGGAGTTGATTCCAGAGGGCTGGGGCCGCCACAGAGAAGGCTCTTCCCCTGGGCCCCGCCAGACGACACTGTTTGGTCGACGGGACCCAGAGAAGGCTGACTCTGTGAGACCTTATCGTGCGGCAGAAGATAATAGAAGATTCGCCCCCATTTTACAACCTTGTTTGCCGATGTTGCAAAGTGAATCATGGCAGCTTGTCAAGTTAGTCGTATGGTTGTTAAGTGAGTCTGGCTTCCCCCCTTGACTTTTCTGCTTGTCAGGGGGGTCACAAAAGGAGGTCACATGATTTCCTCCCTCCTCCCACCTGGGACACCTGATTCATAAATAGGGATCAGTTGCCAAGCATCCAAATTTTGAGATGCTGCAACGGTCGTAAGTGTGAAAATAAAATGTATTTTTTTCCCCCAGTGACATCATAACATTGAAAGGACACTAAATGAATGGTCGTAGGTTGAGGACTCTTAAATAGAAACCTTTAGCCAAGTTGATTCAAGGGAAAGCTTTTGTAATAAAATATTTCTGGAGATCAACACAAAAGCCATGAAACTGTGGGACTTTCATGTTTTCCAGAATAGTTTAGGAGAAAATGATAAAGGAGGAAGAAAAATGTGGAAAAAGAAATGAGAAAAACGTGAGAAAGAAGAAAGAAATGTAAGAAATAAGAAAAACATGAAATGTGAGAAAGGAGGAAGAAAAACGTGAAAAAGAAATGAGGAAAATGTGAAAAAGAAGAAATGTGAGAAAGGAGGATGAAAAATGTGAGGAAGGAGGAAGAAAAACGCAAAAAAGAAATGAGAAAACATGAGAAAGAAGAAATGTAATAAGAAAAACATGAAATGTGAGAAAGAAGGACGAAAGATGTGAGAAAGAAGAAAAATGTAAGAAAAATGAGAAAAAATGTGAGGAAGGAGGAAGAAAAACATGAGAAAGAAATGAGGAAAATGTGAGAAGGAAGAAAGAGAAATGTGAGAAAGGAGGATAAAAAATGTGAGGAAGGAGGAAGAAAAACGCAAAAAAGAAACGAGAAAACACGAGAAAGGAATGAGAAAAACGTGAGAAAGAAGAAAGAAATGTAAGAAAAACATGAAATGTGAGAAAGGAGGATGAAAAATGTGAGAAAGAAGAAAAATGTAAGAAAAATGAGAAAAAATGTGAGAAAGGAGGAAGAAAAACATGAAAAAGAAATGAGAAAAACCTGAGAAAGAAATGAGGAAAATGTGAGAAAGAAGAAAGAGAAATGTGAGAAAGGAGGATGAAAAATGTGAAAAAGAAGAAGAAACATATGAGAAAGGAGGGGGAAATGTAAGGAAGAAAAAGAAAAGAAAAATCAGAGTTAACGGAGGTCCTCAACTTACAACCAACCATCACTAAGCCCAGAATTTATGGCCAAACGTCCTTGGTGGTGATTAAGAAAGCCACATGACCATGTCCAATTTTACGCCTCTTGGCGGTCAATCCCTTGGGAAAGAATCAAAGGGGTCTCACCTCGTCCACCAGCCAGTTCTCATCGTTGGTAGAGGACCGCAGCTGAGCGTGGACGGTGATGATCTGCAGAACCTTCACCAGCAGCTCCTCCTTCTCTTCGCTGTCGTTGGGCGTCTCCAGGAGGACCATCTTCAGAAGAGGAAAGACTAAGGAAAAAGCCGGGCCCGATAATGGCACGGGACCTGGCAGCAGAAGAGCGAGAAAAAACAAAGAAGGAAGTGTTTTTAATGGGAAAGTGAACACAATGACAAGGGGACACAATCTGAGGTTAGTTGGGGGGAAAGATCAAAAGCAACATGAGAAAATATTAATTTGACTGAAAGAGTAGTAGATGCTTGGAACAAACTTCCAGCAGACGTGGTTGGTCAATCCACAGGAACTGAATTTAAACATGCCTGGGATAAACAAAGATTCATCCTAAGACAAAATACAGGAAATAGTATAAGGGCAGACTAGATGGAGCAGGAGGTCTTTTTCTGCCGTCAATCTTCTGTTTCTATGTTTCGAAGGAAGGAAGGAAGGAAGGAAGGAAGGAAGGAAGGAAGGAAGGAAGGAAGGAAGGAAGGAAGGAAGGAAGGAAGGAAGGAAGGAAGGAAGAATCCACAGTCACTGAATTTAAACATGCCTGGGATAAACATAGATCCATCCTAAGATAAAACACAGGAAATAGTATAAGGGCAGACTAGATGGACCAGGAGTTCTTTTTCTGCCGTCAATCTTCTATGTTTCTATGAATGAGAAAGGATGGGAGGAAGGAAAGAAGGAAGGAAGGAAGGAAAGAGAAGGAAAGAGAAGGCAGGAAGGAAAAAGAAGGGAGGGAGGTAGAATCCACAGGAACTGAATGTAAACATGCCTGGGATAAACATAGATCCATCCTAAGATAAAATACAGGAAATAGTATAAGGGCAGACTAGATGGACCAGGAGGTCTTTTTCTGCTGTCAATCTTCTATGTTTCTAAGGAAGAATGCGGAGTCAGGGCAACTGAATGGAGAGGAGTGTTTTACTGGCCGGGCGCACTTCCTTGTCGCCAGGACGGAGTTTTATTCAGCAGATAAATCCTCATTGTGGCCAGAGAGAGAAATATCTGCCTCTATCTAGGATCGAACTCGCAACCTCCTTCCACATGGCGACGTTGAGAAAGTTAAATCAAAGGCCTCACCCTCCTCTCCCTTGGTTATCCGGGTTAGCACGGTGTGTGTGTGCAGCAAACTGATCACTCGGTTCACAGCGGTGGGCAGGTCCTCCTGGCACCAGGATTCGTCCAAGTCGCATTCGGGTTTCATCATCCGCAGAGTCACGTGGCTCGCTACGGTCCCTGAAAGACGAAAGGAATTGAGAAAGGGAATGGCACAGAGGTAACACAAACAGCTGGCAGTTCAAACCGGCCCTTTTAATTTACAGTGGTACCTCTACCTAAGAATTCCTCTAGTTACAAATTTTTCTAGAGGGGCGGCATACAAATCCAATAATAAAGTAAAGTAAAGTAAAGTAAAAAAGTAAAGTAAAGTAAAGTAAAGTAAATGAAATGAAATGAAATAATAAAATAAAGTAAAGTAAAGTAAAGTAAAATAAAATAAAGTAAAATAAAATAAAGTAAAGTAAAGTAAAATAAAATAAAATAAAATAAGTAAAGTAAAGTAAAGTAAAGTAAAGTAAAGTAAAGTAAAGTAAAATAAAATAAAATAATAAAGTAAAGTAAAGTAAAGTAAAGTAAAGTAAAGTAAAGTAAAGTAAAGTAAAGTAAAGTAAAGTAAAGTAAAATAAAGTAAAATAAAATAAAATAAAATAAATAAATGCGCACAGCTCCATCGGCAAGCTGAGGCCGTTTCAAAAAGCCACGATCCGGAAGTGGCCCACGGGGCCCTAGAGTTGGGCCACCCGTTAGCTTGCGATAAAAACTCTGTCCGTTCAAACGGCCTGATTGATTGGGCCGAACAGAGTTTGCAAAACTGGACTCACCAAAGGTCTTTAAGTGATCAGGCATCACGCACGACACCAGAGAAAGGAAAGGGGCTTTAATCCTTGGAGCGGCCAGCGGGGATTTGAGCAGAGGGAGGAAGCAGCCGACGAGGGCCGGGATGTACTGGGAGAGGCTGGGCGGGTTCCTCTTGAGAACGGCGTCGAAAAGGCCCAGGGTTGATTCCAATTCAGCGTCCAGCTGCAAGGGAATGATAGAACAACAGAGTTCAGTTGTTCCTTTTTGGGGAAAATAAATAAACAATCAGGGTGTCCAGGGGGAAAGCATTTTGAAATTCCCTGATTTTTCCGTGACATTTCCCTGTAATTTGCGATCTAGTTAAGGCAGCGGTCCTCAATGACGTCATACCAAACGGCTAAGCCGTAGAGAAACATCGGTGGCCGAGGAAGCAAATTCTTGCCAGTTACGCTCGTTTTTGCTTGACTCTGCCAAACAGCGTGATCCATTTTGGGGTTTTTTACATGATTTATCCCGGACTTTTAAACATTTGACTACAGTTTGGTTTTTTCCCCGATTTTCTGACAGTCTCAAAATGGGTGAGCAGTGTGGTCGGGCGGTAGGAAAAGCAAGTAGGATGCTTGGCTGCATAGCTAGAGGTACAACAAGCAGGAAGAGGGAGATTGTGATCCAAATATATAGAGCGCTGGTGAGACCACATTTGGAGTACTGTGTTCAGTTCTGGAGACCTCACCTACAAAAAGATATTGACAAAATTGAACGGGTCCAAAGATGGGCTACAAGAATGGTGGAAGGTCTTAAGCATAAAACGTATCAGGAAAGACTTCATGGACTCAATCTGTATAGTCTGGAGGACGGAAGGAAAAGGGGGGACATGATCGAAACATTTAGATATGTTCAAGGGTTAAATAAGGTTCAGGAGGCAAGTGTTTTTAATAGGAAAGTGAACACAAGAACAAGGGGACACAATCTGAAGTTAGTTGGGGGAAAGATCAAAAGCAACGTGAGAAAATATTATTTCACTGAAAGAGTAGCAGATCCTTGGAACAAACTTCCAGCAGACGTGGTAGATAAATCCACAGTCACTGAATTTAAACATGCCTGGGATAAACATAGATCCATCCTAAGATAAAATATAGGAAATAGTATAAGGGCAGACTAGATGGACCAGGAGGTCTTTTTCTGCCGTCAGTCTTCTATGTTTCTATATTACTATTTCAATACAGTTTGGTTTTCCCCCGATTTATTCCGGGTTTTTTTATCGAATTCCCTGATAATTCTGATCTTTCCCGAACCGCCAATTTCCCTGATCATTCCGATTTCCAGGTTTGCTGGACACCCTGAACAATGCAGCAACTTTGCGGAGAGGGGCGGCATACAAATCTAATAAATAATAATAATAAATAATAACTTTGAGACAACTATGACCTTGAGGACTGAGAAATGGAGACGGCAACTCTTGTCTTTTCTCTCCTTCTCCCCCACTCCTTCCATTTTTCTTAAGTGTTGCATAGTTGCTGCTTTTTTTAAAAAAAAGACTCTGAATTACCTCTTTCAATTGCTTCCTCATCTGAGATTCCTTCTCCAGCTGGGCGGTCATCATCTCCTTCTGTTTATTGGTCAGCTGGATCTCTTCTTTGATCCCCTTCTTCTTCTTGATCTCCTGCAAATGGAGAACCATTTATCTCGTGGGCAGGGAGGCAAGGTCTTGTCGACAAGAGCAGTGTTTTTCAACCAGTGTGCTGCGAGACATGGTCAGGTGTGCCGCGAAGCTCAGAGAGAGAAAGAAAGCAAGAGAGAGAGAGAAAGAACGAGAGAGAAAGAGAACAAGAGAGAAAGAGAACAAGAGAGAGAGAGAAAAAGCAAGTGAGAAAGAGAACAAGGGAAAGAAAGCAAGAGAGAGAGAGAGAGGGAGGGAAGGAGAGAGAAAGACATAGAGGGAGGGAGGGAGAGAGAAAGAGAGCAAAAAAGAGAGGAAGGAAGGAAGAGAAAGAGAGGGATGGAGAGAGAGAAAGAAAGAGGAAGGAAGGGAGAGAGAAATAGAGCAAAAGGGAGGAAGAGAGAGAGAGAATTTTTTGTCCAAACTTTTTTTAGCCCCCCACCCCACCCCCCCGCTCAATGTGCCCCAGGGGTTTCGTAAATGTAAAAAATGTGCTGCGGCTCAAAAAAGGTTGAAAAACATTGGACAAGAGGACAGAACGTCAACGCCTTTCATGGCATCTCCTTGACCGCCTTCTGCTGCACGAATCCCAGCGACCGATTAGGTCCCACAGAGTCGGCCTTCTCCGGGTCCCGTCAACTAAACAATGTCGGTTGGCGGGACCCAGGGGAAGAGCCTTCTCTGTGGCGGCCCCGACTCTCTGAAACCAGCTCCCCCCAGAGATTAGAACTGCCCCTACCCTCCTTGCCTTTCGTAAACTCCTCAAAACCCACCTTTGTCGTCAGGCATGGGGGAATTGAGATATCTCCCCTGGGCCTATATAATTTATGTATGGTATGTTTGTAGGTATGTCTGCTTAAAAATGGGGTTTTCTGAACTACTTTAAATTTTTAAATTGTAAATTATTAGATTTGTTATGAATTGTTTTATTATGTTGTGAGCCGCCCCGAGTCTATGGAAAGGGGCGGCATACAAATCTAATAACTAACTAACTAACTTAACTAACTAACTAACTAACTAACTAACTAACTAACTAACTAACTAACTAGATAAATAAATAAATAAATAAATAAATAAATAAATAAATAATAAACGTTCAAAAGGGACCTCGGAGTTCGTCTAGCCCAACCCCGGTTTAAGGCAGGAAGCCCTACACCCTTTTCAGACAAATGGTTGCTCAATCTCTTCTTTAAAAGCCTCCAGGGATTTACTCACAACTTCTGGAGAGAAGTCGTTTCCCTGATTAATTGTTCTCACTGTTCTGCCCCAGCTACTGTTGTGTGGTTAGCTCTGGCCCAGCTCCTGCCCCAAGGACTGTGGATATGGGGGAGACATCCACATGCCGCAGGCCTGTTTTGCTCCCGGTGGAATCTGCTGATGAAGGCTCCTCTGACCAAGAAGACATGAGTGACAGGGAGGAGGAGAGTGTGGCAGACAGCTCAGAAGGAGATCAATTCTCTAGCTCCTCCTTGGATTCAGAACAAGAGTTAATGATACAGCCACGCATGTGGAGAGCGATGCATAGGCAGCAACAACTGAAGGATTATTACAAGAGAAAATGAGGCCACCTGTGGTTGGGTGGGGCTGTGGTCATTAGTGAGGCTGCTATAAAGAGCAGCCTGTGGGTTTGGCCATTGTGGAGGATTATCTAATCGTTGTGTTTCGTGCCTGCATTGCTGACTTCGACCTTTGTGTGCTGATTTTCCCCCGCTTTGAAACTAAACCAGAGCAAAGTGTGTTTCACTTTGTGAAAGAAGAAGGACTGTGAATTGCCTCACAGCTGCAAGCTAAGTATCTCAGAACTGATAAGGGACTTGTACAAATTACCAGTTTGTTTGGAGCCGAGTGCTCTTTGCTATCCAAAAGGAGGGCTTAGTTTAAGTGAATTTTCATTATAAAGAACATTGTTTTGAATTTTCAAATGTGTGTGTGTCTGAAATTTGTATCTGTGCATTTTCGGGAGGATTCTACCAGAGAGCTCGACAGAACAGCTACCGACCGGCGCAAACATAGCGCATACTCAGGTGCCAGCTGCGCAGGCTTGCTTGGGCATCACCTCATTGGCCTCATCTCGGAGGGAATCCGCTACCAGCTACATGGGTTGCTGGCGGGTCACAGCATATCCCTTAGTTCTAAGTTGCTTCTCTCCTTCTTTAGTTTCCACCCATTGCTTCTTGTTCTACCTTCAGGTGCTTTGGAGAATAGGTTGACTCCCTCTTCTTTGTGACAACCCCTGAGACATTGGAAGGCTGCTATCATGTCTCCCCTGGTCCTTTTCCTTCATTAAAGTAGAAATACCCAATATCTATAACTGTTCTTCTTCTGTGTTTGAATCCAGGTCAATTCCAGACTAGCGTCTCACACAAACACACCGGCCACTTCTCTCCCTGCCGGCTGACCAGACCATACCTCCTTGAGTTCCAGTTCGATGATCTGCTCCTTAAAAGAGTAGGCCTTGTTCTCTCTCTTCATGTTGGCCTTTTTCAGGCTGTCCTGCTGGGCACTGAAATGAGAGGTAACGTCGCCCTTTCAAATGCATGGATCAACCAAACAGCCAAGGGCATAAGACAGTCTGTGCAGTGGTACCTCTACTTACGAACGCCTCTACTTACGAACTTTTCTAGATAAGAACCGAGTGTTCAAGATTTTTTTTGACTCTTCTCAAGAACCATTTTCCACTTACAAACCCAAACCTCCGAAACTGTAACCGGAAAAGGCGGGGAGAAGCCTCCGTGGGGCCTCTCTAGGAATCTCCTGGGAGGAAACAGGGCCAGAAAAGGTGGAGAGAAGCCTCCGTGGGGCCTCTTTAGGAATCTCCTGGGAGGAAACAGGGTTGGAAAAGGCGGGGAGAAGCCTCCAAGGGGCCTCTGTATGAATCTCCTGGGAGGAAACAGGGCCGGAAAATGTGGAGAGAAGCCTCTGTGGGGCCTCTCTAGGAATCTCCTGGGAGGAAACAGGGCCGGAAAATATGGAGAGAAGCCTCCGTGGGGCCTCTCTCGGAATCTCCTGGGAGGAAACAGGGCCGGAAAATGTGGAGAGAAGCGTCCGTGGGGCCTCTCTAGGAATCTCCTGGGAGGAAACAGGGCCGGAAAATATGGAGAGAAGCCTCCGTGGGGCCTCTCTCGGAATCTCCTGGGAGGAAACAGGGCCGGAAAATGTGGAGAGAAGCCTCCGTGCGGCCTCTCTAGGAATCTCCTGGGAGGAAACAGGGCCAGAAAATGTGCAAAGAACCTCTGTGGGGCCATTCTAAGAATCTCCTGGGAGGAAACAGGGCTGGAAAAGGTAGTGAGAAGCCTCCAAGGGGCCTCTGTATAAATCTCCTGGGAGGAAACAGGGCCGGAAAGGGCGGGGAGAAGCCTCCCTGGGGCCTCTCTAGGAAACCCCTGGGAGGAAATGGCAGAAAATGGCAGAAATTTAGGAATTCTAAAGGGAGGAGTCTGACCTCTGTTGCTTCTTTCCCTGAAAGGAGCTCAATTTTGTTTTTTACTGCTCCCCCCCAGTGACGCATAGGGATTCTTCCAAGCTTAGTTCCTTAATTGTTTTGCTCCCATAGACAGAATCTTGCCAGACTCAAGGCTCTACTCCCTCCATCTACAATATACTATGGGAGCTCTTAGGAGGGGGGAGCTGTCTTCACTCTCTTTCTTTCACACCTGACGGCGATTCTACCATATCCTGCCACCTACAAACCTGCCAAGGCTTCCTACTGACCTGTGCAAGATAGACTTGTCGTAGAGTTCCCCTTCCGGCATCTTCATGATCGCGAATTCTTCTTGTGTCACGAGACATAAAGCCGGATTTTCCAGGGAGGCAGAAATGGTGCTGATCAACTGGGGGAGGACTTTGGCAGGTAGGAGGACCGAGACCAAGCCAACTGCATTCAGAGAGGACTACAAGAGGGAAAAGACAGAAGAACATTGGGTCTTGGGTCTCCTCTCACCAAGAATTAAACTCGCAACATCCAATTACTAATTGCAGGAGTGAGGCCACAACTGTCAACAAACTTCCAGCAGACGTGGTTGGTAAATCCACAGTCACTGAATTTAAACCTGCCTGGGATAAAACATAGATCCATCCTAAGATAAAATACAGGAAATAGTATAAGGGCAGACTAGATGGACCAGGAGGTCTTTTTCTGCCGTCAGACTTCTATGTTTAAAGAGAGCTGTTCTACCTCCAAGGAGGTTTCCCTTTTATGTATGTATGTATGTGTATGTGTGTGTGTGTGTGTGTGTATCTATCTATCTATCTATCTATCTCTATCTATCTATCTATCTATCTATCTATATCTAATCTATCTATCTATCTATCTATCTCTATCTAATCAATCTATCTATCTATCTATCTATCTATCTATCTATCTATATCTAATCTATCTCTATTTTGTTTTGCCATCAATCTTCTATGTTTCTAAGTTCAGTTACCTGATTCATTGGGCTCTGAGTGACGACGATGCGGTCAAATATTTTTTCCAGGTGCTTGCTGATGAAGTCAATAGGGTCCAGCTTCATCTTCATCAGGAGGGCAGGCCAAAGGCCAGGTTGTCCTGCCACTAAAAAGGGAGAAACCAAGGCCAGGAGTTTCCCCACAAAGACCACCCAAGGCCCTTCTTTCGCGCATCCAGTTACGTCCTCTTCCCCTTTGCTCACCCAAAGAAGGATGGCTGCTGACCAGCAACATCTCCAAGACCAGTTTTTCTTTCTCCTCCGGTTCTCCTTCCATCCCTGGCCCACAGGCGATGACGCACAAGGCTTCCTGGAGGATACGCGGAGGGATGTAGGTCTTGCCCTGCTCCGACAACTCTCCAGATTCGGTTACCAAGGCCTCGGGAGGGAGCACCTATCAAGGAAGTACAATGATTGTAATTTGGGGCCCAAAGATTTTGGAGTGTGTTTCATACATTGGGTCACAAGTTAAAAAGTGAGGTGAGCCACAGCCCTGTGTGTTGTGTATACTCCTGTTCAGTTTGGGGATTTCGCAGATTCTGATTCGGAAAGATCGCTGACCATTTCAATAGCTACTTCTGTTCAGTTTTCTCAAAAGACACCTTACAAAATAATACTATAGAGGGATATAGCATTGCTTCCAGTTGTACGGATTCAGCTCCAGTGATCTTAGAAGCCGATGTCTTAGAAGAACTTGAACGATTAAAGATAAATAAGGCAATGGGTCCAGATGGCATCCACCCCAGAGTTCTTAAAGAACTCAGATCTGTCATTGCTACCCCCCCTGACTGATTTGTTTAACCAATCCATGTTAACAGGAGATGTTCCTGAGGATTGGAGAATGGCCAGTGTTGTGCCTATCCACAAGAAGGGCAGTAGAGAAGAAGCTGGTAACTACAGGCCATTTAGCTTGACAAACTTCCAGCAGACGTGGTTGGTAAATCCACAGTAACAGAATTTAAACATGCCTGGGATAAACATATATCCATTGTAAGATAAAATACAGGAAATAGTATAAGGGCAGACTAGATGGACCATGAGGACTTTTTCTGCCGTCAGTCTTCTATGTTTCTATGTTTCTAAAGTGTTTATGAATTAGTGGCAGGTTCTGATTTACAGGCAGAACAAGAAGGAGGAGACCAACCCCAGGACGTTCCTATGAGTTCAGACTCAAGTGAAGAAGAGACAGATAATAGATGGTTAAATCCTCATTTCAGACGATTACAGAGGCGAAGGGAGCAAGTGTCAGGGAAGAAATATTAAGGAGAGGAACAGGTTAATTAATTAAGTAATTAATTCATCACGTCCGGGTGTCAGCGGAGAAGAAGGGCGGAGTTTTCAATCTGCTATAAATCAATACGGTGCCTTTCCGCAGCTCTGAAAGTAAGCTTTGTTTTATGTGTTTTTAATTGCAGTTTTTATTACCCTGGGCTAACGCTGCCTAGCCATAAATCTTAAGATGAATGGAGAAATGAGGGTGAGGATGTTTATACTGCCTTAACTATTAAAGGCTGAGATCAAAGTGATTGCGTACCAATGACACAGTTTGTAACAGAAGGAAGAAAAATAAAGATGTTGTTTTGTTTTTATAAATCTCTGCATTCAGCAAGCTTTTATTCCAATTAACAGAGGCCTTAGCCGGAGACCAGAATACTGTGTGGTTTTTCTTGGCTACAAGTGCAAAAGGTTTGTCGTTAAGCTACAAAGCCATGGATTTTTACCTTGTGTGAAACGAGAACTGCTTTTAGCTCTTCTAGGAGACCACAGGCTAACTTGAATCCTCTTGGCAGAGATAAGAGTTTTCTCACGGTTTGCTGAGCGAGTTTCCTGACACTCCAAGACCGGCTGAGGAGGACAGCAATCAAGGCTTTGTAATACTGCCTGGAAGGGAGAAGATAATATGAGGGGGAGAGGTTTATTACAAATTAATAATTTACTAATGGCATAAATCCACTGGGAAACAGTTTGCGTAAATACGTGAGTCAACGGAAACAGTTGGCCAATAATATCTCTTTCTTTTTTTTCTCTTTCCTTTTTTCCCCCCTTTCCTTTCCTTTCTTTTTTCTTCATCATGCACAAACTCAATTTAGGCTTATGTGATGAGATAACTGGGTCATTAAATAATAGAATAGAATAGAATAGAATTTTATTGGCCAAGTGTGATTGGACACACAAGGAATTTGTCTTGGTGCAGATGCTCTCAGCGTACATAAAATAAAATATACATTTGTCAAGAATCAAATAGTACAACACTTAATGATTGTCATAGGGATCAAATAAGCAATGAAGAAGCAATATTAATAAAAATCTTAGGATATAAGCAACAAGTTAGTCATACAGTCAACATGGGAGGAAATGGGACAAATTATAGCAAATACAGTATACTCAATTGATTTAGAATCTATACAGAAAAAAGAATGGTAAATTGCTGAAATGTATGCCTAAAACCTATAATAATAACAATAATAACAATAATAACAAAACAACAACAAAACAACAATTATTATTATTATTATATATTAATATAATAATAATATTATAATATAATAATATTAATATTAATATTATATTATTATAATAATAACAAAACAACAATAATAATAATAATAATTATTATTATTACTATTATTTATTAGATTTGTATATAGCCAATGTCAAGCATGTTTGTTAACTTTATTTTAATTGTTCAATAAAGTTACATAGAAACATAGAAGTCTGACGGCAGAAAAAGACCTCATGGTCCATCTAGTCTGCCCTTATACCATTTCCTGTATTTTATCTTACAATGGATATATGTTTATCCCAGGCATGTTTAAATTCAGTTACTGTGGATTTACCAACCACGTCTGCTGGAAGTTTGTTCCAAGGATCTACTACTCTTTCAATAAAATAATATTTTCTCATGTTGCTTTTGATCTTTCCCCCAACTAACTTCAGATTCAGTTCTTTTTTAAAAAAAATATATGAGGGGGAGAAACAGGAAGTGAATGACAGTAGGTGACAACAGAAGAGGCTTAGTGGCTCAGTGGTTAAAGCGCAGGATGGCAGGCAAACTCTGCCCACCGCCTGAGTTTAATCCTGGCGGGGTTGACTCAGCCTTCCATCCTTCCGAAGTCAACCTTGAGCCAGTTAGAATCGAACTGCCAAACTGCTGGCAGTCAGCAGAAGTAACCTGTAGTACTTCATTCTAACCACTGTGCCACCACAGCTCTTAAAACCCACCTCTGTCGTCAGGCATGGGGGAATTGACATGTTCCTTCCCCCTAGGCTTATAAAATTTATGTATGGTATGCCAGTGTGTATGATTGGTTTTAACTTGTGGTGTTTTAAAATTAATTTAAATATTGGATTTGTTTACATTGTATGGCGATTGCTGTGAGCCGCCCCGAGTCTGCGGAGAGGGGCGGCATACAAATCTGATTAATAAATAAATAAATAAATAAATATACCCAACCTTGGCAACAAAAGCACACTAAGGTACACTTACTGGATTTTAGCTCCAGGTAGCCGACTTTCGTAGTCTAAGAGAAGGCGTTCGGCCAGCTGTAGAACTGTACACAATACTGCAGAGAAGAGAAAACAGAAATATGGAAATTAATTGCATCCATCCAAACTTGGAACGCTTGCTAAGTGACTGGTCCTAAATTGAAGGCTATCTGTGGATGCCTTCTATATCGGGGATCCCCAATGCCTGGGCTGGGACCGAGGAGTTCTGGGAATTGAAGTCCACACCCCCCAACGTTGCCGAAGTTAACAAGCACTTGTCAGGATTAGTACCTGAGATAATATTCCAGTTACAGTGGAGTAGAATGTAATTAGTGTAAAGTAAAAGGAATGCGTGGAGTGCCCGTGGATCAGCAGAATGTGCTGCAGCCTGATTGGTTAAGAACTGTATATACTGTAATGCACCTTTGCATAGGTGTGGTTAGTCTGTGGTTGGTCTATGGTTGTGGTTAGTGGCGGTGTGTCGTCTAGTTCAGGGGTAGGCTAAGTTGACTTTTCTATCACTTGTGGACTTCAACTCCCAGAATTCCTGAGTCAGTTATGCCAGCTCAGGAATTCTGGGAGTTGAATAATAATAATAATAATAATAATAATAATAATAATAATAATAATAATAATAATTTATTGGATTTGTATACCGCCCCTCTCCGTAGGGGCGGCTAACAACAATGATAAAAATAGCATGTGACAATCCAATAATATAACAACTAAAAACCCTTATTTATAAAACCAAACATACACACAAGAAAACATATCTCCGAGACCGCCTCCTGCCGCACGAATCCCAGCGACCGATTAGGTCCCACAGAGTGGGCCTTCTCCGGGTCCCGTCAACGAAACAATGTCGGTTGGCGGGCCCCAGGGGAAGAGCCTTCTCTGTGGCGGCACCGGCCCTCTGGAACCAACTCCCCCCGGAGATTAGAACTGCCCCTACTCTTCCTGCCTTCCGTAAACTCCTTAAAACCCACCTTTGCCGTCAGGCATGAGGGAACTGAAACATCTCCCCCTGGGCATGTTTAATTTATATATGGTATGCTTGTGTGTATGTCTGTTAGTATATGGGGTCTTTCTTAAATCTTTAAATATTTTAAATTGTCAGATTATTTATGATTTGTTTCCACGTGTTGTGAGTCGCCCCGAGTCTTCGGAGAGGGGCGGCATACAAATCTAAGTAAGTAAGTAAGTAAGTAAGTAAGTAAGTAAGTAAGTAAGTAAGTAAGTAAGTAAGTAAGTAAGTAAGTAATAAACAAACAAACAAACAAACAAACAAACATACCATGCATAACTTGTAATGGCCTAGGAGGAAGGAATATCTCAACTCCCCCATGCCTGGCGGTATAAATGAGTCTTGAGTAGTTTACGAAAGACAGGGAGGGTGGGGGCAATTCTAATCTCCGGGGAGAGTTGGTTCCAGAGGGCCGGGGCCGCCAAAGAGAAGGCTCTTCCCCTGGGGCCCGCCAAACGACATTGTTTAGTCGACAGGACCCGGAGAAGGCCAACTCTGTGGGACCTTATCGGTCGCTGGGATTCGTGCAGTAGCAGGCTCTTCTATGACTTGAAGTCCACAAGTCATAGAAGAGCCAACTTTGCCTACCCCTGGTCTAGTAAGATAGTGTTGGTGTTATGTAAATAGAATATAGAGAGTATAGTTTTGCTATAGTTGTATACTTGGGTCTTATTTGGGGAGAAAAAGGGCATTCCTTCTTACCTTCCTCTGAAGCAGACTGTAGGAACTTCTCGGAAGTGAAGATTTGTTTCTTCTCATCCGAAATAAGATGCCATAAGCTGTTCAACTTGTTTTCTGAGAAGTGCAGGATTTTTTTTAAAAAAGGGAATTATAACAGAGCCGATAGTTCACCCTGTACTTAACTGCTATCACACCTTCTGTAAGGCAACCTGAGCTAATCAGTTTATTTACTTAATTTATATACCACCCTTTAGTATAGAAACATAGAAACGTAGAAGACTGATGGCAGAAAAAGACCTCATGGTCCATCTAGTCTGCCCTTATACTATTTCCTGTATTTTATCTTACAATGGATATATGTTTATCCCAGGCATGTTTCACTTCACTTACTGTGGATTTACCAACCACGTCTGCTGGAAGCTTGTTCCAAGGATCTACTACTCTTTCAGTCAAATAATATTTTCTCATGTTGCTTTTGATCTTTCCCCCAACTAACTTCAGATTGTGTCCCCTTGTTCGTGTTCACTTTCCTATTAAAAACACTTCCCTCCTGAACCTTATTTAACCCTTTAACGTATTTAAATGTTTCGATCATGTCCCCCCTTTTCCTTCTGTCCTCCAGACTATACAGATGGAGTTCATGAAGTCTTTCCTGATACGTTTTATGCTTAAGACCTTCCACCATTCTTGTAGCCCGTCTTTGTATTTTTAGTATTTTTATAAATCACTCAAGGCTAACCAGAAACAGATTTCAAATCCTTTAGGGAAGACAAATCTGGTTAGCATTAACTATCGTTCCGTTGCCAGAAACAACTTTTAATAATTGGTCAATATTACAGGGAGAGATAAAATGTCAAAGAGGAGGAATTAAGTATCACAACTTTGCATCAAGGTGGGAACCATGATACTAGGTGAGTTTATCCTGGAGGATATCCAAGATTATGCCTCAATTTCTCTTCTCTCTCATTCTCTCTCTCATTATTGGTCTTTTATGGTTGAGACAATTGTGATTTGCTATAAAGGCTGCCTGGAATTACATTTTTGTGAGTTGGGTGGTATTACAAACCTTTTAAATATTTCCCAAGATTACAGGATATGGAAAAGAAGAGGGGAGCGTGTGGGGCCAATTGCACAATTACCGTATTTTTCGCAGTACAGTGATACCTCTAAGAACGCTTCTGCTTACAAACTTTTCTAGATAAGAACCAGGTGTTCAAGATTTTTTTGCCACTTACCAAGAACCATTTTCCACTTACAATCCCGAGCCTCCGAAACTGTAACCAGAAAAGGCGGGGAGAAGCCTCCATGGGGCCTCTCTAGGAATCTCCTGGGAGGAAACAGGGCAGGAAAACGTGGGGAAAAGCCTCCATGGGGCCTCTCTAGGAATCTCCTGGGAGGAAACAGGGCAGGAAAACGTGGGGAAAAGCCTCCATGGGGCCTCTCTAGGAATCTCCTGGGAGGAAACAGGGCCTCCACCCTCCCTCTGGTTTCCCCAATTGCACGCATTATTTGCTTTTACATTGATTCCTATGGGAAAAATTGCTTCTTCTTACAAACTTTTCTACTTAAGAACCTGGTCACAGAATGAATTAAGTTCGTAAATAGAGGCACCACTATATAAGAAGCACCAGGGTAGAAGACACACCTTAGTTTTGCTGGCAAAGCCAGGTCTTTATGGCTTTACGGAACACCAGTAGGGTGGGAGCAGTACGGAGATCGGAGGGAGTTGATTCATAGAAACATAGAAACATAGAAGACTGACGGCAGAAAAAGACCTCATGGTCCATCTAGTCTGCCCTTATACTATTTCCTATATTTTATCTTACAATGGATATATGTTTATCCCAGGCATGTTTAAATTCAGTTACTGTGGATTTATCTACCACGTCTGCTGGAAGTTTGTTCCAAGGATCTACTACTCTTTCAGTCAAATAATATTTTTTCATGTTGCTTTTGATCTTTCCCCCAACTAACTTCAGATTGTGTCCCCTTGTCCTTGTGTTCACTTTCCTATTAAAAACACTTCCCTCCTGGACCTTATTTAACCTTTTGACATATTTAAATGTTTCGATCGTGTCCCCCCTTTTCCTTCTGTCCTCCAGACTCTACAGATTGAGTTCATGAAGTCTTTCCTGATACGTTTTATGCTTAAGACCTTCCACCATTCGTGTAGCCTGTCTTTGGACCCGTTCAATTTTGTCAATATCTTTTTGTAGGTGAGGTCTCTATAGATTCCATAGAGACGGGGCGGCAACAGAGAAGGCCCTCCCCCGTGGTCCCGCCAACCTGCATTGCTAAGTCGATGGAACCTGGAGGAGGCCAACTCGGTGTGCTCTAATTGGTCTCTGGGAGGTATGTGGCAAGAAAAGAAATGGAACTGGGCTGGAAACGGTTGAAAGCAGCTTCCGTTTCAGTTCAGGGGGATCTTACCTATTTGCGCATCGGCTACCGAAAGTCTACAGATTAGCAAAGCTGCAGCGACGCCTTCGGTCACCAGAGGGATCTGGGTGCTCTGAGCTCCTGCTTTCTCCACGGTCTGGATCAATAAGGGCAGCATCTCTGCCCCTTGGAGGAGGACACTGCCTACAGAAGCAGAAAATGAAAAAATATATACATATATATTCTAGTTGGTAAGTTTTTACCTGTTGAGAAAAATAAAAGAACTGATCTGATCAAGATACTGTGGTTAGCTCTGGCCCAGCTCCTGCCCCAAGGACTGTGGATGTGGGGGAGACATCCATATGCTGCAGGCCTGTTTTGCTCCCGGTGGAATCTGATGATGAAGGCTCCTCTGACCAAGAAGACATGAGCGACAGGGAGGAGGAGAGTGTGGTAGACAGCTCAGAAGGAGATCAATTCTCTAGCTCCTCCTTGGATTCAGAACAAGAGTTAATGATACAGCCACGCATGCGGAGAGCGATGCATAGGCAACAACAACTGAGAGATTATTATCAAAGAAAATGAGGCCACCTGTGGTTGGGTGGGGCTGTGGTCATTAGTGAGGCTGCTATAAATAGCAGCCTGTGGGTTTGGCCATTGTGGAGGATTATCTGATCGTTGTGTTTCGTGACTGCTTTGCTGTCTTTGACCTTTTGTGTGCTGATTTTCCCCCGCTTTGAAACTAACCCAGAGCAAAGTGTGTTTCACTTTGTGAAAGAAGAAGGACTGTGAATTGCCTCACAGCTGCAAGCTAAGTATCACAGAACTGATAAGGGACTTGTACAAATTACCAATTTGTTTGGAGACCAGTGCTCTTTGCTATACTTTACCTTTGAAGGAAGCCAGCATGCACTGGAGATAGGCGTGCCTGACAGCGGAAGTGCAGGCCTTAAGGCTGAAGGCTTTCTTGAACCATTCCACCAGCGTTTTGGGGACCTCCGTGACGAACCGGCTGCACCAGAGCGCAAGGATGGAGATGGCGTGCACCAGAGTGCCTTCGTGGACTGCAGAAAGAGAAAGCGCTCTTTAGAGGGGGGAGAAGAAAATGGGAGGATGGGAGGGATACGGGGAAGGGAGAGAAGGAAGGAAGGAAGGAAGGAAGGAAGGAAGGAAGGAAGGAAGGAAGGAAGGAAGGAAGGAAGGAAGGAAGGAAGGAAGGAAGGAAATTTGCAATTTGTAAATTAAAGAAAGAAGAAACAAAAGGAAGCATGTTTGCAATATGGGAAGAAGGAAGGAATGAAAAAAGGAAGGGAGGAGGGAGGGAAGAAGGAAGGAAGTTTGCAATTTGTAAATTAAGGAAAGAAGAAACAAAACGAAGGATGTTTGCAATATGGGAAAAAAGGAAGGAAGGAAGGAAGGAAAGAAGGAGGGAGGGAGGGAAGGAGAAGGAAGGAAGTTTGCAATTTATAAATTAAGGAAAGAAGAATTAAATTCCACAGCCAAATCAAGCTTTTTGGATGGTCGTAGAAAGAATTGCCAAAATGTTATTACCTTCTTGCTGAAGGAAAGGGATGAAGAGCTCAACCATGGTCCCACTGAGAACTTGATTGGACGCCCCCGAGACTGCATGATGGCTGCAACTACCAATCCCTAAAAGGAACAAGCGGACACGCCTCAAATTCAAATTTTCCTTCACTCATTGACAACAATGGCAACAGCAACAGTTCTGCAGCCGCCAAATGACAAAACACTCAATTCCCAAAACGGATCCTGAGCCCATCTCCAAATTTTGCGCCTTTTCCAGAAAAATAATTGCCGGGGAGTTTTCTTACAGAGCGTTTTGCTTTCTTCTTGAAAGTCTAAAACTGTGCCGATGAATTGAACACAACTCTTGCAACCCCTGAAATTAATTCCGTTCTCTACGATCGCTTTAAGGATTTTTACCTGAGAGGACGCTGATTTTTTGGGCCACCACTGACAGCTTTCCTTCCGCACCTGTGAAAATGGAGTCGTGAGGTTAACACGGAGTTTAAAGAAATAATCCTACGCTATGTTCACTCAGAACGGTGAGATGGTTGTTTGTTGCTAGAGCCTGATAAAGCTCTTCCCCACCCCCTCCATCCCCAAAGAATGAATGACTGACCTCCCAAAATGGCGAAGAGGTGCTTCCCGAAGGCCTCCACGGTGGACGGATCGCTGCACTGCAGAGCCAAGTTCTTTAATGCAATCACGGCCTTGTCCATCAGGTGAGAACTGTTGGATTTCAACTGGCCTAAAAATCAGATATGGGAGGCGTTAAAGCACTAGAGATTTTTTGGGGGTAAAGGAGCTACAACATAATGGAAAAGAACTGTCCAGGCCAGAGACGGTCTGTAAATTTCTCCATCCAGCCTGGAAGAAATTTCTGTCACCTGGAATCATCGTGTCCTGTACAGGTTAGGGGACTGGAGGCTAAAACTTATCAGGAAAGACTGAATGAACACAATCTGTATAGTCTGGAGGACAGAAGGGAAAGTGGGGACATAATTGAAACATTTAAATATGTTCAAGGGTTAAATAAGGTTCAGGAAGGAAGTGTTTTTAATAAGAAAGTGAGTACGAAAGGATCTCAGCGGACATTTGAAAACCATCGGAATTGACAAAATCTCCACCTGTCAATTGCAAAAGGCCGCTTTACTGGGATCGGCAAACATAATTCGCCGCTACATCACACAGTCCTAGGTGCTTGGGAAGCGCCCGACTGGGGATGAAATACAAAATCCAGCATAGTGATCTCGTTTGCTGTGTTGTACTGACATAATAATAACAATAACAATGATAATAATAATGATAATGATAATAATGATAATGATGATAATGGTTTTTTTTTTAAAGGAACATATACGTAAATAAAAGCACTTACTGGCTAGCCCTTTCACGATGTCCAGAGCGTACTGACTGAGATCGAGGGTGACAGATGCCAGTAAACAAGAGATTGCTGAAGAAGAGAAAAAGAAGACGCATGCTCAGTCCAAAAGGCTTCCAGGCTTGCCGCCAATCACAGTCAAAGCCAACCGCTGCAGCCAATTTTGCATTCACAGAAATACCAGTAGAAAAATAAAACAGGGGCCTCTGGAGCTGCTGGTAATGTAATGGACTGTTAGGCTTGTCCCAACTAGGTCCCTAGGAAAGAAAGACCCTCCACTCCCTTTGCTTGAAGCGATAGGTACTTTAGCCGCCCCGAGTTTTCGGAGAGGGGCGGCATACAAATCCAAATAATAAAAAAATAAATAAATAAGGATTAGTGGTTGCAGCAAAAGTAGTCTAGAACAAAAGGCCCAATGCAAAAGGTTACAGATTTTCCCCTTCTTGGAAGCTAAAGTGCCAGCCCTAACTAACTAACTAATTAACTAACTAATTAACTAATTAACTAACTAACTGAATGAATGAATGAATAACATAGAAACATAGAAACATAGAAGTCTGATGGCAGAAAAAGACCTCATGGTCCATCTAGTCTGCCCTTATACTATTTCCTGTATTTTATCTTACAATGGATATACGTTTATCCCAGGCATGTTTAAATTCAGTGACTGTGGATTTACCAACCACGTCTGCTGGAAGTTTGTTCCAAGGATCTACTACTCTTTCAGTAAAATAATATTTTCTCATGTTGCCTTTGATCTTTCCCCCAACTAACTTCAGATTGTGTCCCCTTGTTCTTGTGTTCACTATCCTATTAAAAACACTTCCCTCCTGGACCTTATTTAACCCTTTAACGTATTTAAATGTTTTGATCATGTCCCCCCTTTTCCTTCTGTCCTCCAGACTATACAGATTGAGTTCATTCAGTCTTTCCTGATACGTTTTATGCTTAAGACCTTCCACCATTCTTGTAGCCCGTCTTTGGACCCGTTCAATTTTGTCAATATCTTTTTGTAGGTGAGGTCTCCAGAACTGAACACAGTACTCCAAATGTGGTCTCACCAGCGCTCTATATAAGGGGATCACAATCTCCCTCTTCCTGCTTGTTATACCTCTAGCTATGCAGCCAAGCATCCTACTTGCTATTCCTATCGCCCGACCACACTGCTCACCCATTTTGAGACTGTCAGAAATCACGACCCCTAAATCCTTTTCTTATGAAGTATTTGCTAACACAGAACTGCCAATGCAATACTCAGATTGAGGATCCCTTTTCCCCAAGTGCATAAATAAATAAATAACCAACCAACCAACCAAACAAACAAACACCAGTTTTTCTACTCCTGGTAGAATCTCCTGTCAGCAGGATTCTGATCCACTCGTACCAGCTATCTTTTTTACAAAGGGCTCCATATGATTCCCACACTCACTCACTTTCAATGGCGTTCTCTGAGCTCCTCAAGAGGGATTTCTGCAAAGCTGGCAACACGAGGTCCTTGAATTCGGAATGAGACACATACCGGAGCAGAGGCGCGCAATTGTCCTGCAAGGAATCAGCACCGCTTTTAATAACAATAGCACTTGTTAAAATTGGCTTATGGCACTGCAAGACTACGCAGAGTTTACCGGGCCAAATTAGCATACAACTTCATGGTTTGGGAAGAAGAGAAGAGAATGTACAAGAGAGTACAGTAGAATAGAACATATGGTAGAGTAGAGTAGAGTAGAATATACAACAGGGTAGGGTAGGGTAGAATAGAACAGAATTTTATTGGCCAGGTGTGATTGAAAACACAAGGAATTTGTCTTCGGTTCATATGCTCTCAGTGCACATAAAAGAATAGAATAGAATTGAATTGAATTTTATTGGCCAGGTGTGATTGAAAACACAAGGAATTTGTCTTCGGTTCATATGCTCTCAGTGCACATAAAAGAATAGAATAGAATTGAATTGAATGGAATTTTATTGGCCAGGTGTGATTGAAAACACAAGGAATTTGTCTTCGGGTCATATGCTCTCAGTGCACATAAAAGAATAGAATTGAATTGAATTTTATTGGCCAGGTGTGATTGAAAACACAAGGAATTTGTCTTTGGTTCATATGCTCTCAGTGCACATAAAAGAATAGAATTGAATTGAATTGAATTTTATTGGCCAGGTGTGATTGAAAACACAAGGAATTTGTCTTTGGTTCATATGCTCTCAGTGCACATAAAAGAAAAGTTCACCAAGAATCATACGGTACAACAACACTTAATGATAGTCCGGGTACAAATAAGCAATCAAATCATATTAGGAACCAGTCAATATAAATCGTAAGGATACAAACAACAAAGCTACAGCCATACAGTCATTAGTGGGAGGAGATGGGTGGTGGGAACGATGGGAAGAGGGATTTATCTCACCAAGACATGCTTAGGAGGCTTGGTCTTGCTCATCAGGATGGACTTCACGTAGAAATCAAGGAGGGCAGCCTGAATAACGAAAATCTCAACATGTAACAATACCCATCCTTTCATAGCAGGTTAATGTGGGTTCGCAATGAACATCACAAATGTTATACAGCCTGTTTATAACAGCATTAGCATTTAGATTTATATACCGCTTCATAGTGCTTTTACAGGCCTCTCTAAGTGGTTTACGGAATCAGCCTCTTGCTCCCCAACAATCTGGGTCCTCATTTGACCCACCACGGAAGGATGGAAGGCTGAGGCAACGTTGAGCCGGGGGTGAGATTTGAACTGCTGAACTACAGCTAGCAGTCAGCTGAAGTAGCCTGATGGCATTAATATACTGCCGTAATGTCCATTTCTCCAATACTTTGCTATTTCTATGGGCCAGGCATACATGCCCAGATATACACAGCAAACAATGTATATCATCTGTGCTGTTTGCTGAGAGGCAGAGGCAGATTTTTCTCCCGTATATATGTATGTATGTATGTATGTATGTATGTATGTATGTATGTATTTATTTATTTATTTATTTATTTATTTATTTATTTATTAGATTTATATGCCGGCCCTCTCCGTAGACTCGGGGCGGCTAACAACAGTAATAAAACAACATATAATAGAATAGAATAGAATAGAATTTTTATTGGCCAAGTGTGATTGGACACACAAGGAATTTGTAATATTTAAATTAACTAAATGTAATATTTAAATTAACTAAAAACCCTTATTAAAAACCAAGCATACACACAAATATACCATGGATAAATTGTATAGGCCTAGAGGGAAGGAATATCTCAATTCCCACATGCCTGACGACAGAGGTGGGTTTTGAGGAGCTTATGAAAGGTAAGGAGGGTGGAGGCAATTCTGATCTCTGGGGGGAGCTGATTGCAGAGGGTCGGGGCCGCCACAGAGAAGGCTCTTCCCAAACGACATTGTTTAGTCGACGGGACCCGGAGAAGGCCAACTCTGTGGGACCTAACTGGTTGCTGGGATTCGTGCGGCAGAAGGCGGTCCCGGAGATATTCTGGTCTGATGCCATGAAGGGCTTTATAGGTCATAACCAACACTTTGAATTGTGACCGGAAACTGATCCTCCCCCAAAACTAAGATGCGCCTTACACTCTGAAAAATAAGGTACCTTGTGTTTGTTGATGGTGCTGAGATCTTTCTGGCTGGTGCAGAACTGTACAAGCAGTCCCAGCATGATCGCATATCCCTGATTGGCTTCCAAATGAAGAATTATGGAGAGGTACTGATCCACCAGCCCAGGATTCTGAGGTCAAAAGAAAAGAAATAATAATAACTGTGTATGTGAAGCCACATGTGCATGGAACACTGTTACCGGAAAAGGCGGGGAGAAGCCTCCATGGGGCCTCTCTAGGAATCTCCTGGGATGAAACAGGGCCGGGAAAGGCGGGGAGAAGCCTCTGTGGAGCCTCTCTAGGAATCTCCTGGGAGGAAACAGGGCCGGGAAAGGCGGGGAGAAGCCTCCATGGGGCCTCTCTAGGAATCTCCTGGGAGGAAACAGGGCCGGAAAAGGCGGGGAGAAGACTCCATGGGGCCTCTCTAGGAATCTCCTGGGATGAAACAGGGCCGGGAAAGGCGGGGAGAAGCCTCCATGGGGCCTCTCTAGGAATCTCCTGGGAGGAAACAGGGCCGGAAAAGGCGGGGAGAAGCCTCTGTGGAGCCTCTCTAGGAATCTCCTGGGAGGAAACAGGGCCGGGAAAGGCGGGGAGAAGCCTTCGTGGGGACTCTCTAGGACTCTCCTGGGAGGAAACAGGGCCGGAAAAGGCAGGGAGAAGACTCCAAGGGGCCTCTCTAGGACTCTCCTGGGAGGAAACAGGGCCGGAAAAGGCAGGGAGAAGACTCCAAGGGGCCTCTCTAGGAATCTCCTGGGAGGAAACAGGGCCAGAAAAGGTGGGGAGAAGCCTCCAAGGGGCCTCTCTAGGACTCTCCTGAGAGGAAACAGGGCCAGAAAAGGTGGGGAGAAGCCTCCTTGGGGCCTCCATAGGAATCTCCTGGGAGGAAACAGGGCCTCTACCCTCCCTGTGGTTTCCCCAATCACACGCATTATTTGCTTTTACATTGACTCCTATGGGAAATATTGCTCCTTCTTACAAACTTTTCTACTTAAGAACCTGGTCACGGAATGAATTAAGTTCGTAAGTAGAGGTGCCGCTGTATTACTTTATTTACATGCTTTTGAACGGCTAGGTTGGCAGAAGCTGGGACAAGTAACGGGGGCTCAAATCCAACCGCCAAACTGCCGACCTTTCTGATCGACCAGCTCCGCGTCTTAGCCGCTGAGCCACCGCATCTCTCTAGATATGATAGAAAGGCCTAACGGAGACAAGGAATCCTCGGGCTCCCTTTGCAGAGAATGTCACCTCACCTCTTTCCAGAGTCTGTTCAGTTTCTTCACAGCTCCGATGACCACAGGTTTGCGAGAGCCACCCAGGATCTCCAAGAGAAGGAAACACTGGACTTCCACCTGTTAAAATAAAGACAAATAAAGGGATCGTTTGATATCACGGACGCCCTTTGGTCAGTTTCTGTCCAGAGTTACGAACGGAGACGGTAGCAAACGGGCCACAGATTAAAACTACAGTGATACCTCGTCTTACAAACGCCTCGTCATACAAACTTTTCGAGATACAAACCCGGGGTTTAAGATTTTTTTGCCTCTTCTTACAAACTATTTTCACCTTACAAACCCACCGCCGCCGCTGGGATGCCCCACCTCCGGACTTCCGTTGCTAGCAAAGCACCCGTTTTTGCACTGCTGGGATTCCCCTGAGGCTCCCCTCCATGGGAAACCCCACTTCCAGACTTCCGTGTTTTTGTGATGCTGCAGGGGAATCCCAGCAGGGGAATCCCAGCAGTGCAAAAATGGGTGCTTTGCTGGCAACGGAAGTCCAGAGGTGGGGTTTCCCAGTGAAGGGAGCATCAGTGAAAGAAATCGCAGCATCGCAAAAACACCAAAGTCCTCAAAACCCCACCTCCAGACCTCTGTGCTTTTGCGATGCTGCGATCAGGGGAATCCCAGCAGCGCAAAAACGGGCGCTTCAGCTGGCAAAAGGGGTGAATTTTGGGCTTGCACGCATTCATTGCTTTTCCATTGATTCCTATGGGAAACACTGTTTCATCTTACAAACTTTTCACCTTAAGAACCTCGTCCCGGAACCAATTAAGTTTGTAAGACAAGGTATCACTGTATAAGTAACTGAATTCTTCAAAGAAAGAAAACACTGCAACAGGCTTTCTGGTACGAAATATATTTTACTTTTCTTCTTGGCAAAAATGCTAAATCACTTTTACTCTATATCGCAAACTCTTTAACTATTAGCCAATATAACAAACCATCTTCAATACTATTATGCAACTACATGTAACTACTACATAACCTCCACAACTACTACAATTACCACAGCTATTACAACTACCACACCCATGCAAGGGTCTATCTTTTCTTTATATAGTTCCCAACCAATCAGGTTGCAACACAATCTGTGTTTGAATATTTCACTTCTTTAAAAAGCGTCGTATGACCATTTTTCACACAATTTACAATCAAAATTTGGATCCCCCCTTTTGCAAACCTCTGACAAACCAGGTCAATGGGGAAGCCAGATTCGCTCAACAACCATTTATTTATTTATTAGATTTGGATGCCGCCCCTCTCCGTAGACTTGGGGCGGCTCACAGCAATAATAAAAACAATGTAAAAACAAATCTAATAATTTAAAAAACACTAAAAACCCCATTATTAAAAGCAAACAAACATACCATGTATAAACTATATAGGCCCGGGGGAGATGTCTCAGTTCCCCCATGCCTGACGGCAGAGGTGGGTTTTAAGAAATTTACGAGAGGCAAGGAGGGTGGGGGCAGTTCTAATTTCCGGGGGGAGCTGGTTCCAGAGGGTCGGGGCCGCCACAGAGAAGGCTCTTCCCCTGGGTCCCGCCAAACGACATTGTTTAGTCGACGGGACCTGGAGAAGGCCAACTCTGTGGGACCTAACCGGTCGCTGGGATTCGTGCGGCAGATTATTAGTAACCCTGATGTAACAACTGCATCGATTCGCTTAACAACTGGCTCAGGGCCAGGCTATCTACAGGACCGCCTCTTGCCACATACCCCCAAGAGACCAATAAGAAGACACAGAGTTGGCTTCCTCCAGGTCCCGTCAACTAATCATTTGCTGGTGTCTTTTGTATTTGTACTATTGTTTTGTAAGCCGCCCTGGGTCCTTCGGCATAGAAGTCAAATAAATAAATAAATAAATAAATAAGGATCATAAAACAGGGCAAAGCTGGCTTAACAACTGTCTTGCTCAACAAGGGGCTCCAATTCCTAAAGGACCACAAAAGATCAACTGTAATCCAGCTGAGATTAAGATTAGATTTATTGGATTTATATTAAGGTCACAAAAGAATTCAACGCTTCCTACCAGTTTCTCCCACGTTTCTCCATGCCGCTTATCTTGCGTCGGGAAGACAATGCGAACGAGCAGGCAGGTCCACGAGAGCGCCAGGGATGCAGCAGGTCCACTGCTCTTGCTGAGACAGAAAGGAAAAAAAACCCCAAGGGAATTATCTAAGGCAGAACTAGATAAAATGACGCAAGAATTGAAAGATAGGGATGAATCAAAATACAGTGATACCTCAAGATACGAACCCCTCGTCTTACGAACAACTCAAGATACGAACCCGGGGTTCAGAAAAAAATTGCCTCTTCTTACGAACTTTTTTCGTGTTACGAAGGCCAAACCCGAACTTCCGGGTTCGGCATTCGGGAGGCTGCTGGGAAGCCGCCCGGCTGTTTTAAAAGGTGACAGCCGGGCTGCGGGGCTTCCCAGCAGCCTCCCGAACCCCGAACCTGGAAGTTCGGCAAAAATTC
Organism: Erythrolamprus reginae; assembly: GCF_031021105.1. Lineage (NCBI taxonomy): Eukaryota > Metazoa > Chordata > Lepidosauria > Squamata > Dipsadidae > Erythrolamprus > Erythrolamprus reginae. Next base: position 45,400,486 of record NC_091959.1, read on the forward strand.
GGGGTTCGGGAGGCTGCTGGGAAGCCCCCCAGCCCGGCTGTCACCTTTTAAAACAGCCGGGCGGCTTCCCAGCAGCCTCCCGAAGCCGAACGCCAAACCCGAACTTCCGCGTTCGGCGTTTGGCGGCTGCTGGGAAGCCCCGCCACCCGGCTGTCACCTTTTAAAACAGCCTGGGGGCTTCTCGGCGGCCTCCCGAACACTGAACCCGGAAGTTCGGGTTTGGCGTTCGGCAGGTCGCTGAGAAGCCCCCAGGCTGTTTTAAAAGGTGACAGCCGGGCGGCAGCGTTTTTCTGCGGGGGTTTTTTTTTGGTTGCACGGATTAATTGACTTTACATTGTTTCCTATGGGAAACAATGTTTCGTCTTACGAACCTTTCGTCTTACGAACCTCCCCCTGGAACCAATTAGGTTCGTAAGATGAGGTATGACTGTACTATGACGTACGGAACGAATTTGATAATTGGGTAGAAAAAAGGAAACAGAATGAAGCTGCATAAAGGGGTATTATGTTAAATAGTTATAAAAATATAACATGATTATTGTAGGAGTTATTAATATGCACTGCTCAAAAAAATAAAGGTAAACACTCAAATAACACATCCTAGATCTGAATGAATGAAACATTCTATTGAATACTTTGTTCTGTACCAAGATGAATGTGCTGACAACAAAATGAAATTGACTGTCAATCAGTGTTGCTTCCTAAATGGACAGTTTGATTTCACAGAAATTTGATTTACTTATATTCTGTTAAGTGTTGCCTTTATTTTTTTGAGCAGTATATATATAGCTGGCCAAAAGGCAACCGGACTTTCTTGGGGGGGGGGTTCTATGTTCCCAAAGAAACATAGAAACATAGAAGACTGACGGCAGAAAAAGACCTCATGGTCCATCTAGTCTGCCCTTATACTATTTTCTGAATTTTATCTTAGGATGGATATATGTTTATCCCAGGCATGTTTCAATTCAGTTACTGTGGATTGACCAACCACGTCTGCTGGAAGTTTGTTCCAAGGATCTACTACTCTTTCAGTAAAATAATATTTTCTCATGTTACTTTTGATCTTTCCCCCAAGTAACCTCAGATTGTGTCCCCTTGTTCTTGTGTTCACTTTCCTATTAAAAACACTTCCCTCCTGAACCTTATTTAACCCTTTAACATATTTAAATGTTTCGATCAGGTCCCCCCTTTTCCTTCTGTCCTCCAGACTAGACAGATTGAGTTCATTAAGTCTTTAAGAGGTCTTTGCACAGCGCTCAATTCTCACCTAGATCCCCCTGACTTGCTGCTGATTCCTGAAGATTGCAAGGAGGACAGAAGATTCTTCGCGGTCACTTCTGGCTGGCATTCGGCAAGCTGCCGCAGAGCTGTTTGAAGGGCTCGGTGTGATGCGGCATCTCTAGCAAAAAAAGGCAGTGATTGAGAGACAGGAAGGAAAGAGATTGTGAGCTGAAAAATTTGTTTCGGAAATATCCTGTCCTCAATCAAGCTTTCCTAATAATCTGCCTGTTTATTCCAATGGCAAAGGTTTGTTCTTTAGTAGAGGTTGAAGATAAACTTTGCTAAAGAGGATTAGGGGCTTGGAGGCTAAAACATATGATAACATAAGCATTTTGAAATTCCCTGATATTTCCCTGACATTTCCCCATAACTTGCGATCTAGTTAAGGCACGGTCGTAGAGGACATAATAATAATAATAATAATAATAATAATAATAATAATAATAATAATAATAATAATAATAATAATAATAATAATAATAATAGATTAGATTAGATTTATTGGATTTATATGCCGCCCCTCTCCACAGACTCGGGGCGGCTCACAATGGCAAAATAGTACAAATCTAATATTTAGCAATCTAAATTACAGTTTTAGGTTAAAAAGTTCATAAAAGCAACCCCAATATATATAAAAAACAAGCACACAATCGAATCATACACCAAAACAACATGGGCAAGGGGGAGATGTTTCAATTCCCCCATGCCTGACGGCAGAGGTGGGTTTTAAGGAGTTTACGAAAGGCAAAGAGGGTGGGGGCAATCCCAATCTCTAGGGGGAGCCGGTTCCAGAGGGTCGGAGCCACCACAGAGAAGGCTCTTCCCCTGGGTCCCGCCAGACGACATTATTCAGTCGACGGGACCCGGAGAAGGCCAACTTATTTATTAGATTTGTATGCCGCCCCTCTCCGAAGACTCGGGGCGGCTCACAACAATAAAACAATGTTACAATGGCAACACACGCATACCATACATAAAATGTATAAAATCATACCAAACGGCTAAGCCGTGGAGAAATATCGTTAGCTGAGGAAGCAAGTTGTTGCTAGTTATACTCATTTTTGCTTCACTCTGCCAGGCAGCGCGATCCTTTTTTTTTTTTACATGATTTTCCCTGACTTTTAAACATTTTAATACAGGTTTTGTTCCCCTGATTTATTCTGTTTTTTTCCCACGATTTCCCTGATAATTCCCTGATTTCCCTGTTTTCCAGGTTTGCTGGACACCCTGATATGGAGAACGGTTGTAGGAACTGGGTATGTCTAGTTTAATGTACAGGAGATGGAAAGAAAACTCTACGTGTTCTTCTTCAACGATGAAGAACGGTTGAAAAACATTGTGGAAACATTGGAGCAACGGGTTGAGGTGCAACCCAATCTTTAAAGATTATATGTTAAATTACTAACATAGATTGGGGTTTTTTTTGGGGGGGGGGGGCTATATATTAATTTTTTTGTATTGGATTTTAAACAAAATTGTTGTACCACTAGGAAGTTTAAAGGAAACCTCTATTTGCCAATAGTTATTTAGCAAACTAGGTATACTATATTCTTGAGTTTAAAGTAAAAATATAATCTAAAAATATGAAAAAAGTAGCTCCAAACAGACTTATGGCATGAATTCCTAGTTTATTACACTAAGTAGGAGGGCTGTGTAGAATATTAATTCATTAGCCAATACTTTTTCTATTAGTTTTTTTAATTGTTATATTTAGTATATTTCTCATTAACATTTCATCCTGATTAGGCAAATATTCTGAGCTACCTTCCTCAACCTGGTGCTTTCCCATCGTGTGATTAGAAGAGCTGTGGACTATGAAAAGCTATTCTTACAGGATAATTAAACCTGCATTTCTTGCTTTTAATAATGGGGGTTTTAGTGTTTTTTAAATTATTAGATTTGTTCTTACATTGTCTTTGTTATTGTTGTGAGCCGCCCCGAGTCTATGGAGAGGGGCGGCATACAAATCTAATAAATAATACTAATAATAATACTAATAATAATGAAAAGAAGGACCAGGGGAGACATAATAGCAGTCTTCCAACATCTCCCACACACACAACAAAAAAACGATGGCCAATCAGAAATGGTTTAAAAAAAGAAGCAGATAATTTTAAATGAGAGAGAAGCCTTGACATTAAGCCTCTAAATCTGCTTCCAAACACTGCACCAGAAAAAAAATAATCAAATGTTATCTGAGTTGGAGGGAAAAGTCCACTGATTCTCCAGTTTGAGACAATTACCTGTATCGGTGCAGGGTGAGGCAGAAAAGTTTACACAGGCCCTTCACTGCGCCTTCTGGCAGATCTGTGAAAGAGCAAATCAAATTCAACACGGTACTCCAACGAAAAGCAATGCTTAAAATCAAAAATAATGTATTCATGCCACACGTAGTTTCTATTTTCCCCACAAACGTCAACCAACATTGATGAGGAATCAAAAAGCGCCCACGAAAGAGACCCAAAACATAGAAACATAGAAGACTGACGGCAGAAAAAGACCTCATGGTCCATCTAGTCTGCCCTTATACTATTTCCTGTATTTTATCTTACAATGGATATATGTTTATCCCAGGCATGTTTAAATTCAGTTACTGTGGATTTATCTACCACGTCTGCTGGAAGTTTGTTCCAAGGATCTACTACTCTTTCAGTAAAATAATATTTTCTCATGTTGCCTTTGATCTTTCCCCCAACTAACTTCAGATTGTGTCCCCTTGTTCTTGTGTTCACTTTCCTATTAAAAACACTTCCCTCCTGGACCTTATTTAACCCTTTCACATATTTAAATGTTTCGATCATGTCCCCCCTTTTCCTTCTGTCTTCCAGACTATACAGATTGAGTTCATTAAGTCTTTCCTGATATGTTTTATGCTTAAGACCTTCCACCATTCTTGCAGCCCGTCTTTGGACCCATTCAATTTTGTCAATATCTTTTTGTAGGTGAGGTCTCCAGAACTGAACACAGTATTCCAAATGTGGTCTCACCAGCGCTCTATATAAGGGGATCACAATCTCCCCCTTCCTGCTTGTTATACCTCTAGCTATGCAGCCAAGCATCCTACTTGCCTTTCCTACCGCCCAACCACACTGCTCACCCAAACAAGACGGATCAACGACATTAGCAAGTATTGTGCCGGTGCCTGGAGGCTGTTGGGGCCTGGGTGGGTGTCAACAAACTCAAACTCAACCCAGACAAGACGGAGTGGCTGTGGGTCTTGCCTCCCAAGGACAATTCTATCTGTCCGTCCATTACCCTGAGGGGGGAACTACTGACCCCCTCAGAGAGGGTTTGCAACTTGGGCGTCCTCCTCGATCCACAGCTGACATTGGAACATCATCTTTCGGCTGTGGCAAGGAGGACGTTTGCCCAGGTTCGCCTGGTGCAGCAATTGCGGCCCTATTTGGACAGGGAGTCATTGCTCACAGTCGCTCATGCCCTCATCACCTCGAGGTTCGATTACTGTAACGCTCTCTACATGGGGCTACCTTTGAATAGTGTTCGGAAACTTCTGATCGTGCAGAACTCAGCCGCGAGAGCCGTCGTGGGGCTTCCAAGATTCGCCCACGTTTCTTCATGGCTTGCATTGGCTGCCGATCAGTTTCCGGTCACAATTCAAAGTGTTGGTCATGACCTTTAAAGCCCTACATGGCATGGGACCAGATTACCTCCAGAACCGCCTTCTGCCGCACGAATCCCAGCGACCGATAAGGTCCCACGGAGTTGGCCTTCTCCGGGTCCCCTCGACTAAACAATGTCGTTTGGCGGGCCCCAGGGGAAGAGCCTTCTCTGTGGCTGCCCCGGCCCTCAGGAACCAACTCCCCCCGGAGATTAGAACTGCCCCCACCCTCCCTGTCTTTCGTAAACTACTCAAGACTCATTTATGCCGCCAGGCATGGGGGAGTTAAGATATTCCTTCCCCCTAGGCCATTACAAGTTATGCATGGTATGTTTGTGTGTATGTTTGGTTTTATTATAAGGGTTTTTTAGTTGTTTTATTAATTGGATTTCTACATGCTGTTTTTATCATTGTTGTTAGCCGCCCTGAGTCTGCAAAGAGGGGCGGCATACAAATCCAATAAATAAATAAAATAAATAAATTGGGGGGGCCAACTGACAACGAAAAATTGAGGACTTTACGGGTTGGAAACTTGGAAAATGCCTTCATCCTACAGAGCGTACAGTAGCTAAAATGAGGATGAGGATGATCAACTCAATGGGCAATTAGATTTTGAAGGGGACTATGGTCATTGGTCCAGAGGTAGAGAAGGCATTTCACACAATGGAATTCTGATGAAAACACCCATCCTCATGTCCAGAGCGTCTATTAGAAACATAGAAACATAGAAGACTGGTGGCAGAAAAAGACCTCATGGTCCATCTAGTCTGCCCTTATACTATTTCCTGTATTTTATCTTACAATGGATATCTGTTTATCCCAGGCATGTTTCAATTCAGTTACTGTGGATTGACCAACCACGTCTGCTGGAAGTTTGTTCCAAGCATCTACTACTACTCTTTCAGTAAAATAATATTTTCTCATGTTGCTTTTGATCTTTCCCCCAACTAACTTCAGATTGTGTCCCCTTGTTCTTGTGTTCACTTTCCTATTAAAAACACTTCCCTCCTGAACCTTATTTAACCCTTTAACATATTTAAATGTTTCCATCATGTCCCCCCTTTAATCAATTAGGATTTGATTAAACTTTTCTAGACTCTTTTCTATTCAGTGCTATAAATAGCCCTCAACTTATTCTATTTATTTTATTTATTAACTGGATTTCTATGCCGCCCCTCTATGAGGACTCGGGACGGCTCATAACATATAAATATACAATACATAATATCTTAATCCAATTAACTAATTAAAAATCTAACACACACACCCCAAAACCATAAAAAAACAATTCCATTCAATCCAGTCTCTCAATACATTCATTGAGCAAGGGGCAAAGATATAATGGCCCCAGGCCTGGCGGCATAAGTGAGTCTTCAGACTCTTATGGAAGGCAAGGAGGGTGGGGGCTGTACGAATCTCCAGGGGGAGCTGATTCGAGAGCCGGGCCCCCCACAGAGAAGGCTCTCCCGCCGGGTCCCGCCAGACGAAATTGCCTGGTTGACAGAACCTGGAGGAGGCTTACACTTTGGGACTGACCGGTCGCTGGGATTCATGTGGCAGAAGGCGGTCTCGGAGGTATTCTGGTCCCATCCCATGTAGGGCTTTATAGGTCATAACCATCACTTTGAATTGGATCCGGAAACCAATTATTTATTTATTTATTTATTAGATTTGTATGCCGCCCCTCTCCGCAGACTCGGGGCAGCTAACAACAATAGTGAAACAACATATAACAAATCTAATATTTAAAATAATTTTTAAAACCCTAATTTAAAAAACCAAACATACACACAAACATACCATGCATAAATTGTATAGGCCTAGGGGGAAGGACATATCTCAGTTCCCCCATTCCTGACGACAGAGGTGGGTTTTAAGGAGCTTGCGAAAGGCGAGGAGGGTGGGGGCAATTCTGATCTCTGGGAGGAGTTGGTTCCAGAGGGTCGGGGCCGCCACAATGCAGACCACGGAGTGTTGGAGAAATATGCGAATGTCTGGGCAAGCCCATGACTGCTCACACGGCTGCATTTTGCACAATTTCTAGTTTCCGAACGCTTTTCAAAGGCAGCCCCAACTTTTGTTTAGTGACCAAAGTTCAAATGACACTGGAAAGTGATTTATGGCCATTTTTCACACTTACGACCTTTGCAGCAACCCGTGGTCACACAATCAAAATCTGGATGCTTAGCAGCTGGCCTGGATTTATCACAGTGGCAGTTTCTGGCAGACCACAACAGGGCTACCCCTATTTTGACGTCATATATGTACCTTTCCCAGTAATGCATCTTCCAAGTTCACTGAGGATTTCTCGGCGCTCCTTCACGCTGGAGGTGGTCACTTTCACTGCGAATCTCTTCAGTGTCTCCGAAACCTAAATAGATGTTAAGAGATTTGGAGTAGATGAAGACAAGATTAAACTCAAAGTGAATTATTTATTATTTATTTATTGGATTTGTATGCCGCCCCTCTCTGCTGACTCGGGGCGGCTAACAACAATGGTAAAAACAACATGTAACAATCCAATTTAATAAAACAACTAAAAACCCTTATTATAAAAACCAAACATACACACAAACATACCATGCATAACTTGTAATGGCCTAGGGGAAGGAATATCTTAACTCCCCATTGCCTGGCGACAAAGGTGGGTCTTGAGTAGTTTGCGAAAGACAAGGAGGGAGCGGGCCGTTTTAATCTCTGGGGGGAGTTGATTCCAGAGGGCTGGGGCCGCCACAGAGAAGGCTCTTCCCCTGGGGCCCGCCAAACGACATTGTTTGGTCGACGGGACTCAGAGAAGGCCAACTCTGTGGGACCTTATCGGCCGCTGGGATTCGTGCAGTAGAAGGTAGAATTCAGAGGCATTTATGAAGGATGCCAGCGATTTGATTATGATAATCAAGATGACATCATAGAAACATAGAAGATTGACGGCAGAAAAAGACCTCATGGTCCATCTAGTCTGCCCTTATACTATTTCCTGTATTTTATCTTAGGATGGATATACCGGTATGTTTATATTTATTTATGACTGTTTATCACCCTTACAAAGCTTGCAGCATCCCCCACGGACACAAGAATTTATATTAGGAAGTTTGACTAACTGGGTTGTGTGGCCACCTTCTGACCAGCAAAGTCAATTTGGGGGGGGGGGGCGGTGTTGGGGGTGGATATCGGATTCACTAAACCAGCGGTCCCCAAACTAAGGCCCATGGGCCGCATGCTTCCCGCTGAGGCCATTTATCCGGCCCGCGGGTGAGTGACACAACACAGTGTTCCATCTAATTTTCTATGAATAAAATATGGCATTTTGTTAGTAACTAATATCAAAAAAGTTGCAAAAGTGTTTTTTTTCTAATTTTGTCATCCAGTTACATTCATTTTCTTTTAATTAAATTCCCTCCTTAATGTTCCTTCAAAAAGTACAACACCAATTATATTTCTAACTTATTAACCATTATGCCAAAGTGCTTCCTTCTTTCTTTATACATTTTTCTATAAGCCAAGAAAACCTACAATCAGATGTTAACAAAAAAAAATTAAAAACAAAACGTAAACATATATGAATTTCAGACTTCTTCCCCCCATATAGTACATTCCCATTTTGTTTTTTACTTTAAAATAAGGTATGTGCAGTGTGCATAGGGATTTGTTCATAGCTTTTTTTAATAGTCCTGCCCTCCAACAGTCCGAGGGACAGTGAACTGGTCACCTTCGTAAAAAGTTTGGGGACCCCTGCACTAAACCATTGTATTAACTGACTTAACGACAGTGGGGATCCGCTTAACAAATTAATTATTATTATTGCCCAGGTTCGCCTGGTGCACCAGTTGCAGCCCTACATGGACAGGGAGTCATTGCTCAGTCGCTCATGCCCCCATCACCTCGAGGTTCGATTACTGCAACGCTCTCTACATGGAGCTACCTTTGAAAAGTGTTCGGAAACTTCAGATCGTGCAGAATGCGGCCACAAGAGCTATCGTGGGGCTGCCCAGATTCACCCACGTTTCTACAACACTCCGTGGTCTGCACTGGCTGCTGATCAGTTTCCGGTCACAATTCAAAGTGTTGGTAATGACCTTTAAAGCCCTACATGGCATTGGACCAGAATACCTCAGGAACTGCCTTCTACCGCACGAATCCCAGCGGCCGATTAAGGTCTCACAGAGTTGGCCTTCTCCGGGTCCTGTCGACCAAACAATGTCGTTTGGTGGGCCCCAGGGGAAGAGCCTTCTCTGTGGCGGCCCCGGGCCTCTAGAACCAACTCCCCCCAGAGATTAGAACGGCCCCCACCCTCGTCTTTCGCAAGTTACTCAAGACCCACCTGTATCGCCAGGCATGGAAGAACTAAGACATCTCCCCCAGGCTTTTTATATTTCATGTTTGGTATGTATGTGCTATATGGTTTTTAATTGTTGGGGTCTAGGACTGTGTGATGTATTTTCGTATGATGCGCATAGATCCAAGTACGTTGGCCTTTTGCAACTGACAGGTCGTGATTTTGTCAAATTCCGGCTGAGATCTTTTGACACAGCACCCAGTGTGCCGATTACTACTGGGACCACCTGTACTGGTTTATCCAGTCATTGGAGTTTGATTTTAAGATCCTGATATTGATTTTACAATCATGATATTTTAAGATCATCCAGGCTCCGTCAACTAGACAATGTCGCTTTGCAGGGCCTAGAAGAGCCTTCTCTGTGGGGGGGCCAGCCCTCTGGAATAAGCTCCCCCCAAAGATCCGTATTGCCCCACCCTCCTCGCTTTCCGCAAGAACCTGAAAACCTATTTATGCCGCCAGGCTTGGGGTCACTAGACCCTAGCCTCTGGCCAACGAATGTGTGGTATGTTTGTGGTTTGAACCTAAATGAATGGTTTTTAATGTTTCAGCCTTTTTAGAATGGTTTTAGATTAGTTATTTATATTAATTGGATTTTAGATGTGTTATTGTATATTGTATTTTTGATATGTTGTGAGCCGCCCCGAGTCCATGGAGAGGGGCGGCATACAAATCCTATTGCTATTACTTATTATTATTATTATTATTATTATTATTATTATTATTATATGCCTCCCAACTCCCAAAGGACTCTGGGCAGTGGAGATAACTCGTAAAATTGGGAGGAGATCCCACCTCTCAGAACAAATTTTTTGTTTAACGACGTGAATTTTGGGCTGAATGAGTCGTAAAGCGAGGACTACCTGTCCTGCTCTTCCTCCCCCCCCACCCAAAGGATTTCTACCGCCTGAAAATCCTGGAAAAACCCGGCCGAGGGTCCTCCTCACGGACTTTCAGCCCCTGCTGTCTCTTGGGGCTTGTTGACTACAAAACCCATCATCCTCCCGGCAGCTGCCCCGACGCCCGTGCTGGGAACCATGGGGCCTCAGGTCCAGCGCGGAGCCGGGAAGCATGGCCGGCGGTGGAGACGCGGCTTCTCGCCTCGAGGAACAGAGCCCAGTGGGGCAGCGGCCCGGCTTTCCTCGACCTGTTTCTCTCTTTTTTCCTTTCGCGCCGCTCCGGCCTTCGGCAGCTACCCACCTGCGTGTCAGCCGCCATCGCGCCGGCTCCGCCCGGAAACTGTTCCGCTTCACTTCCGGCGCAGGCTGATAGCGTCACGAAACGCTGACGGGGTGATGGTGGAGGAAACGTTCAACACGCGGACGCCGAGCGCGCCTGCGCGTTGAGGTTTCCTTTGGGGTCGACGCGTCTCTTGGGTGGGAATTGGTGCTTTTAACTTGCAAAAAAATGGACAATCCATTCAATTTTTGGATTCATCCTTTCCTCCCTCTTTCCTTATTTTTATTATTTCCTTTAATGAGCCTCACTGGATTTTTCCCCATTGTATCATGGCATCCATTTCCAGGCCGCACATGTTTTCTATCAGTTTCAAAATACAGTACAGTACTGTATTTTTTAAAAAGTTGGGATATGCCAAGTGTTTTTTTCAAAAGACAACAGGACTTTTTTTCCCCTTTGAAGATGTTTTGCTTCTCATCCAAGAAGCAACAATTATGAATGAATGGCACTATGCATGTTTTTTAAGGGGTTATTGTTATTTGCTGTTTATTATTATACATAAGTGCATATACATAGGGGCATACATAAGTGCACTGGTGTGCATAGTTCCCTCTAAGCTGAGCAGTGAGCAATCGCTCACTTAAAAATCATCATCAACTCAGAGTTTTTCAAACCTGCCCAGAAGCCGAGAGGGAAAGAGTGAGAGGGAAGGAGAGAGAAAGAGAGGAAGAGAGAGAAAAAAGAGAGGAAGGAAAAGAGAAAGAAAAAGAATGGGAGTAAGGAAGAGAGAAAGAAAATCAAAATCTAGTTTGAAACTTGCTCAACTATTTAAGTGGCATTTCGATATTGATAGAGTTGCCCTATTATGAGCTCACTGTTATAGACACACAGTACAGTATTTTATTTTGAAATTCTCGGAGGCAAAACAGGGTGGGTTTTTTATTTGTTTGTTTGCTTGTTTATTCATTCATTCATTCATTCATTCATTCAATATTTCTGTGCCGCCCAGTCCCGAAGGGACTGCCGCTCAGACACTATACTTTTCCGCCCCCTCCCAAAAAAAATTAGAGGGAACACTGCTGGTGTGCCCTTCGTCCCCTGTCCAATTGTCTTTCCTTTCTTTCACCTATTTTATATATTCTCTCCCTTTCATATATCCTCTTCTCTAAGTTCACTTTCACCCTCATTTATATTACCACGTCTATTTTTCTTCCTATGTACTTGTGTATTGGACAAATGAATAAATAAAATAAATATACTGCTCAAAAAAACAAAGGGAACTCTCAAATAACACATCCTAGATCTGAATGAACGAAATATTCTCACGGAATACATTGTTCTGTACAAAGTTGAATGTGCACAACAGCATGTGAAATTGAGTGTCAATCGGTGTTGCTTCCCAAGTGGACAGTTTCATTTCACAGAAGTTTGATTTACTTGGGAGTTATATGGTGTTGTTTAAGTGTTACCTTTGTTTTTTTGAGCAGTATACATTATTTTTTTAACTTTGGATAGTAGTAAACCATCAGAGGGAGATAGCCAGAAGGTCGCTCTAACTAATTTATTGAATTGCTTCTACATAAATACTCTAAAAAGAGATGAGGCAATTCCACAATCTATACTGAGGACAATCCTTGGAGATCAGAAACTATGTATGATTGGTTTCTTAAATTGGGATTTTTAAAAATTAACTTAAATATTAGATTTGGTTTTGTATTATTATTGTTGTTAGCCATTTTGTATTATTATTGTTGTTAGCCGCCCCGAGTCTACGGAGAGGGGCGGCATACAAATCTGATAAATACTGCTCAAAAAAAATAATAAAGGGAGCACTCAAGTAAAACATCCTAGATCTGAATGAAATATTCTCCTTTAAGTACAAAGTTTAATGTGCACAACAGCTCGTGAAATTGATTGTCAATCAGTGTTGCTGCCTACGGTAAGTTTAATTTCACAAGAGGTTTGATTTACTTGAGTTATATGGCGTTTAAGTGTTCCCTTTGTTTTTTGAGCAGTGTTATCAGAGTAGCAAAATTGCCTAATTAAAAGCTGAAGTGGAGAGGCTCTAACCAAAATCTTTCATTCTACAAGTGCACTTTTTTTTAAAGGGGTGCCCATTGGCTGCAATTTGTTCAATTATGATCAATGGAATGGCTCTGACAAGCCATTTATTACTAAATACTTGATCTGGTCCAACAGTTCCAATTATTAGGAATTTCCAGATGTCTTAAAGGGGGTAAAACGTGGTGTACAAATATGCTCCAAAGTCTTTACCAATTGCCAACCAAATCTTGCATTCCGTAATTTGATTTGGCCAGCTAAAAAGGCATGAAATACAAGATTTAGCAACATTGAGGGACAGCTGCCAATTGTATACTGTATTTCAAAAGATGTAGCTTTAGGTCATGTTCACACACACAAAATTGTCACTACGCAATTTTTATCTTTGCGCGCTGCAGAAGCCCAGCTCATGGGTTTTATTTACTGTTCAATGCCTCGCAACGAGATGGGTGGCCAATAAATTTAATAAGTATTTAATAATCTTAATGCAAGTGTAGCCCAGTTAACCTTTGACCAATACATCATGCAAATGTTGCAAAAGGATTATTTCCATTGCTCCAGGAACTGAGGTCTAAAATGAGGTGATTCTAAACTTCAAAAAAAAAAGAGGGTGGTGGTGGTTTCTGGTTGCCATAATTTTAAAAGTTGAACTATTTCAAAACTTGGAATTAATAGGAGGTAGGATGGTTACTCTACTCCAAGATGACACAAATAGTACCGCCTGCTAACTCGGGCAAAATAATTCAAACACAACCAGCCACTTTCAGAGGATCTAGTAAAGAAGTATACTTTTTTATTTCTTTTCTTTTGAATTTCGCTTTACTCGGCCGACAGGTGGTTAATCAAAAAGCCCAAAGCCCATGTCTTCATCCGATTCTTCGGATTCTTCCTTGACCTCTTCTTTGGCTGGAGCTGCAGCAGGAGCAGCTGCTTCGGTCACTGTGGGGGCAGCGGCAGCAAAAGCTGATGGGTCAGCTAGGAAGGCCTTCACCTGCAGATGGGGAAAAAAAATTCAGTTGTGTTACAATTATCAAAACATCCTCTGGCTATTTCTGCTTTCCCAGAATTTCCACAGAAGGTTGACAGGGTTTATGGGGACTGAACCCAAAGGAATAATAGCCAAGGGTAGACTGGAAACTAGGCCCGGTAAACTTGTAAGTCCTCAACTTACAACCATTTGTGTCCGTTTTTTAGCAGAGTTATACTGATAATGTTTAATTCCTACCTTTTATGGGATAGAAAAGGTGGAGAGAGAAAAATTCTTTTCTCTATCACACAATACTAGGACGAGGGGGCCCTCCCTAAAGCTCTTAGGTAGGAAAATGAGGACAAATCAAGGGAAATATTTCTTCACCCAGAGGGTCCTTGGTTGATGGGATTCCCTTCCAGAAGAGGTCGTGACAGCTGTCAGCCTGGATAGCTTCAAGGCAGGATTAGACAGATTCATGGACGCCAAGTGTATCATAGGTGGTTATTGAAACGGATGTCCAAGTGCCGTCTCTATGTTGGTTAAGGCAGGTAGGGTTCCCTTGGGTCCCATTTGTTGGGTTTCCTGCCTAAGCAGTGGGTTGGACTAGAAGACCTCCAAGGTCCCTTCCAAACTGTGTTGTTGTTATTATCTCTATTATTCATTAAACATGAAACTCGGTCAATTGAACCTTTTAGGAAGTCACAAATACCACTGATGGGTGCTAATAATGGTTGATACGGGTTGCTGCCAGCATCCTAGGTATTGTTATTATTAGTAGTAGTAGTAAGTAGTAGTAGTAGCTTACCTTTTCAGCTAATGGGAAAGAGTAGTCTGTCTCCACGGACACAGCTAGGACTCGCTTGTACCCATTGATGATGGAGTGGGGCAGAGAGGCCACAGTAGGGTAGCCGATCTGCAGGCAAACGCTGGCTACGTTACGGACACCCTGCAAAGGACGAAAGATACAGGTTTGCAAACATCCCATTCACAAGACAACCTTCAGCTGCTTTCAGTGTGCCCTCTAACCTCCACGTTCCAGAAGCAACGGAAAAAGCTGCTATAGTTTACCTTAGTATTCAATTCAATTCATTAGATTTGTATGGCGCCCCTCTCCGAAGACTCGGGGAGGCTCACAACAATGATAAAAACAATATTACAGTAAAACAAATCTAATATTAAAAATAAATATATAAAACCCTATCGTATTAAAAACCAGACAACACATACATACATATCACATACAGTACAACTGTTTAAATCTGTAGGTACAATGGGGAAGAGGGAGGCAGTCTAAGACCTAAGACCAGCGGCCGATAAGGTCCCACAGAGTTGGCCTTCTCCATGTCCCATCGACCAAACAATGTCGTTTGGCGGGCCCCAGGGGAAGAGCCTTCTCTGTGGCGGCCCTGGCCCTCTGGAATCAACTCCCCCAGAGATTAGAACGGCCCCCACCCTCCTTGTCTTTCGCAAATTACTCAAGACCCACCGTTGTCGCCAGGCATGGGGGAGTTAGGATATTCCTTCACCTAGGCCATTACAAGTTATGTATGGTATGTTTGTGTGTATGTTTGGTTTTTATAATAAAGGTTTTTAGTTGTTTTATTAAATTGGTTTGTTACATGTTGTTTTTTATCATTGTTGTTAGCCGCCCCCGAGTCTGCGGAGAGGGGCGGCGTACAAATCCAATAAATAATAATAATAATAATATTGAAAATTCATTGAGGATGACTCTAAGGCCGTGATCCTTCACAAAGGCCACGGCACAGATAGGGTCATCTTAAGTCGCGGAGCCTTGCTTACTTCCAGAAAGCGCTTTTGCAAAGTATCCTCGGTGATATCCAGAACCTCGGGGTTGTAAATGCTGCCGTTATCGAACACTTGCTGGATGATGAGCCCGAAGGAGAAGGGCGAGATGTTCAACATGTTCAGCAGGGTGGCTTCGCTGGCGCCCACTTTGTCTCCGGTTTTGATCAGCTGCACGTCGCTCTGGGGGGACGAGAAAGAACGGGGGGCGGGGTCAGAAAACAACAGGGGCAAGTTCACAAAGACACCTCCCAACTTGATGACATGTGACGGAGGGTCTATGACGGGAATGGCGAACCCTTTGCCCCTCCCATAATTTAATGCCCCCATGCGCCATGCCCCCCACAGGCATGAACACCTGACCCATCCTCCCCCAATTTCCCGACTTCTGGTGGGCCAGGTAGGCCCGTTTTTCACCCACCCACAGCTCCAGGAGCTTCCCTGGAACCTGGGGAGGCCAAAAATGTCCTCCCGGAGCTTCCGCGCGGTTCAAAAATCAGCGGGACAGCGCTGGACCTGAGCGAGGGCAACGGTTTGAGTGCCGGCTCCACCATAGGTTTACCATAGGCTCCACCATAGGCTCCACCATAGGTTTACCATCATGGGTCTATGACAATGATAGCGAATCTATGGCACGTGAGACGTTGCCCTAGCTCAGCTCCAACATGCATGGCCAGCTGTTTTTGGCTTGCACAGAGGCTCCGGGAGGGCATTTTTGGATTCCGGAGAGCCTCCTGGGGGATGGGGGAGGGCGTTTTTACCCTCCCCCAGCTCCAGGAAAGCCTTTGGAGCCTGGGAAGGGCGAAACACAAGTTTTCTGGGCCACCAGAAGTTGGGAAACAGGCTTCCGGGGGGAAGCTGTTTTTGCACTCCCCAGGCCTTGAATTATAGTTGTGGGCATTCGTTGTGGACGAATGGGTTGCGGACTTCAACTCCCAGAATTCCTGAGCCAATCATGCTAGCTCAGGAATGAAGTCCACATGTCATAGAAGAGCCAATTTTGCCTGCACTAGCCAATGTGTGGCCAAAGGGCTCTTAACTCAGGACTCACCAAGATTTCAATGGTGCCTCTGGAGATTTTGGTGGTGATGCCCAAAGCTTGGAAAAAAGAGGTCTTCTCGGGACCCAGGCCAGTGTTTTGAGCTGGCACAAGGACATCGCAGGGAGCAATTGCTCCAGCCCTGGCAGCAGCTGGTACCTAGAGAGAAAAAAAGTATCCGCAAATATTTTTAAATAGTTTTTAATGACTTATTTACAGTTTTTTTTAAAAAAAAGACATATCTACAAAATTAAAAGAAAGCAAAACATAACTACTACATATCCTCTAGGGTTATAATACAACTATCATGCTTATGTAATCTTTTTCATTACCATATTTACATAATCTTTTTCATTAATATATTTAATCATTCATTGATATAATTGTTCCATTTTAATATAGTTAAGAATCATCACATTTACACTATTTATTTATTTACTGGTGTTTTCTTTTCAAGCCAATCATGTTTGTTCCAAATTTCATAGTATTCCGAGTCCTCCTTTCCATTTAATTCCATTGTCATTTTGTCTAATTCAGCACAGCACAAAATTTTCTTACTGTATTTTCAGTTGGTACTGTATATCCCTTTGCTTCCAACATTGCGCAAGGCTGTTTCTAGCTGCCATTAAGTATTATAATTATATTCTAATTATGCCATTATGTAATATAATGCAATAATATTTTTTTCTCAATTTGAATCGCACATATTCATCCTCCAGCTCAGCTATGGCACAAAACGCTTGAACCATTCCTATACTCAAGCTTTATTTATTTTTATTTATTTATTTATTAGATTTGTATGCCGCCCCTCTCCGTAGACTCGGGGCGGCTCACAACATCTACCTTGTTAGCCAGAAGCATATCCCGGATTTCGGTCAGATCCTCCTTGGTGAACACAAAGCCCACGTTCCCACGGATGTGAGGCAGCAGCCTGAAAACAACACAACCAGCATTATTTATCATCGTTCCACCAAGCAATTTAAAACAAGAATAATGTGTGCTAACCCTTCACGGAACAGACAAAGCTAATTTTGGATTAAATTTTTACTAGCTCAGAAAGGCAACTTTTCAGAAGGGAGTTTTGCAACAAAGATAGAATTCTATATAGCATAGAATTCTTTATTTATGCATTTATTTAATTGGATTTGTATGCTGCCCCTCTCCGAGGACTCGGGGCGGCTCACAGCATATATAAAAAAAGAACAGTAATATAATCCAATTAGTACTACAATATTAAAAACAATTAGAAAGAGAAGATTAACCTAAAAAATCAACTTATTAACCAAACATTCAGCAATCATACTTAAGGCATTCAGTGGTCAGGGGAAGGTCTAAGAGTCCCAAGCCTGGCGGCAAAGGTGAGTTTTTAAGCTCTTTCCGAAGGCAAGGAGGGAGGGGGCAATGCGAATCTCTGGGGGGAGTTGATTCCAGAGGGCCGGGGCTCCCACAGAGAAGGCTCTTCCCCTAGGTCCTACCAACCGACATTGTTTGGTCGACGGGACCCTAAGGAGGCCAAATCTGTGGGACCTCACAGAAGGTGGTCTCAGAGATAATCTGGCCCTGTGCCATGTAGGGCTTTATATTGGCTAACTGTGATTGGACAAACAAGGAATTTATGTTTGGTGTGTACAGGAGCTACTTGATGAAAAAGTCGGAGACCTCTGCTCGGAAATGGGCTCCTGCCCTGGGGGGGAGGAGTGGGGGGGAGGCCACCGACGCAATAGGGGTAGTAAGTTTATGCACTATTTATTGAATACTTAATAGTTTTTTTTATTGCCCTTCCTTCTCTAGTACCTCAGTATGACCCTTAATTACTTTTAAAATAGGAAATAAATAGTATGTTTTTACCCATAAACGCTTTAATCATTTCAATCATTATCTAGAGCAGAACTTTCATAGCAATTAAAGAAAACTGAGCTACTTGCCTAACCTGTTATCCTGCTGAACATTGTGGGTTCAGTACAAACCCTTAAAAGGTTCCTGTGTTCCTCAACAAATAATGCTGTCTGTCATTTGTCCCTTTTGTGGCTAATCCAGATAATGTGACTTAATCAACTGAGTCCAAGCACCAATTTGAAAACTTGTCTTGGTCGGTAAGCCACTCCCACCCAGTCACATGACCTTTAAGCCAACCCTTCACGTGATTGTCAAGCCACTCCTACCCAGTCACATGACCATCAAGCCCCACCCACAAAATAAGTCCACAGCGTGGCAGTAAAAATTTTGACAGCCCATCCCTGCCTCTGCCCTAGAACACTTGAGATCCCCAGAAGTTTTGGAGTACTAACTTTTCCAGAGCAGGGTTGTTTTCCAAATGGCCTCGGATGGCCTTACGCATCATGGTATTCTTCCCCATGAGGACGACGGCCTTCCCGCGCAGGGACATCCGGATTTGCTGCATCTGCTTGGAGCCGACATTGTCCGCTCCCACGATGAAACATTTTGGATAATCGTCCAGGAGTTGCTAAAGGAAGGGATAAAACAATGGGTTTTGGAGTCGTCCTTATTCAAATAAGTAGGCAAACTTCAAAGGGAACCGACATACTCAAAACCCCTCAATCTGTTTTATTCTTGAAGGGAGTAGTGGCATTATTCCTGATGAGGAAAAAGGGAGAAATTGTAGGGATGCCCCCGCAAAAACATAATTAGCATTTTCTTGTATTGTTTTTTTACTCTTTTCTGACATAGGGTGACAATAGTTCTGTATTCATCCTCTGCATCTGATAATGGCCTAATGGATAACCCACAATGTATCATGATTACTACTACATGCCATTTTATTTCCTGATGTATATTTTTTATACAATTTTACAGTACACCATCTTATTTATTTTATCTATACCGTTTTATTTTTATTTATCTATACTACTTTATTTTTTATGCTTATCTATACCATTTTATTTATTTTATCTATACCATTTCATTATTTATTATTATATATACAATTGGACTTTTCATCTATACCATTTTTTAATTTATCGACTTTATACCATTTTATACCATTTACTTTATATATATATATATATATATATATATATGTATGTATGTATGTATGTATGTATGTATGTATGTAGATTGTTCTGAGTTCGGGTTTTGCCCTGTGTAATATTTTGCATGTCTATACGACGTTTCGGTGAAATCACATTCACCATCATCAGGCTGAAGTTCCAAGCTTCGTGTTGTTGTATGGAACTTCAGCCTGATGATGGTGAATGTGATTTCACCGAAACGTCGCATAGACATGCAAAATATTACACAGGGCAAAACCCGAACTCAGAACAATCTACATACATATACCCGTGACAATTTACGAAAACACACACACACACACACACACACATATATATATATATATACCATTTCATCTATATGCCATTTTATTTCTCTCTCTCAAAGCCATATCAAAGTAAAGAGAGAAAGAGAGAGAGAGAAAGAAAGAAACAAACAAACAAACAAACTCATTCTATGGTGAGACAGGAAGAGAGGGATAGATTCCATGGTGAAGGAAGGAAGAATGATGGAGAAGTTCTAAATCAACTGAAACTTAAACAGATATTGGAAAATAACCAGTGTTATCAGTCTATATTGTTATATTGTTATGTATACGTTATATTTTTTTAATGTGTTACAAATTTTAAAAACTGCAAAGTTCCACAAACAAATTATTACTAAAGTTTGATACCAGGTTTTTGTACATTATCTTTTTTAAATGTATTATAATTTTTTTTTAAATGCAAAGTTCCACAAACGATGACTCAACTTTGCCCCAAGCCAATTCAAAATGAAATGGGAATAAACCTACTATTTAAAACGAAAGGAAGGGAATAATTATGATATCTGGACACTGTGGAACAAATGGATAAGAAGGAAAATTAATCTACAATGAAAATGTGTACGATGTAAGAATATATTCATAGATATATAATCTTATAGCATACGGATAAGAAGGAAAAAGCTGGATGCTAACTTACTTGCAAAATACTTGGATTTGTGTTAATGTTTGTTTATATGTTGTGTTTGTATTTTTTTTTAATGTATAAAATTTATAAAAAATTACTTTTTTTAAAAAAAAATCTGTTTTTTCAATCCCTGAGCTTAAGCACAGCCTCTTCTATGGAGTTTTCCTCCTTGGCTGATGCTGACAAAGGAATAAGGGGAGGGGGCAGGTTTGCCCTCCCCCAGTTGCCCCCCGCCCACATGCTCAGGAGCGCCCCCACCCCGGACTTACGATGATCTTGAGGAAGTAGTTGGACTTCCACGTGGCTCGGTCTTCCCTGGGCATCGTGGTGTCCCAAGGATCGCGCGACGGGGCGGCGGTTTAAAGACAATGGAGTTCTCTGAAGGAAAAAACAAGATGGGGAAAAAAATTAAGCCGGGCCCGAAGTAGGCCGCGAAGGCCGCCGCTCGCGTAACCTGCCACAACCGACCTACCTCACGAGGCCTCCGTAGAAGAAAAGGAGTGGCGCGAGTAACGCCGCCGGCTTTTATAGGCGGGAGGCCTCGGCCAATCGGCGGGCGGCTTCTGCCGGGCCCCGCCTTTTTTCTCCGCGGATTGGAAGAAGAGGAGGCGACAGAAAGGAGGGGCGAGGTAAAGTTCACCCCCTCAGGTCTGATAGGCTGGAAAGGACGGTCACTCAAAGGAAAGGGTTCTTTGATTTCAATCAGGAAGCCTCCAACCGTGGAAACTTTTAAGACTTGTGGACTTCAACTCCCAGAATGCCTCAGCCAGTCATTTAAATCAGGGGTCTCCAACCTTGGCAACTTTTAAGGCTTGTGGACTTCAACTCCCAGAATTCTTCAACCAGTCATTTAAATCAGGGGGTCACCAACCTTGGCAACTTTTAAAACTTGTGGACTTCAACTCCCAGAATTCTTCAGCTAGCCAGCAAAGCTGGGGAATTTTGGGAGTTGAAGTCCACAAGTCTTAAAGTTACCAAGGTTGGAGACTTCCTGATTTAAATCACTTAAAATAACTTTACTGCCACTTTCAATGCAGGCTAATCAGCCTGCTTTAAAATGGAATTTCCTTTCTTCAGAGCTCAATTACAGCTGATCGGGCATTTAGCAGCTTGGGAAAGTTTTGTTTTGGTTGGAAAAGCTGGGTTTGTTTTGTTTTCTAAACCCATAGAAGGGGGGTGGGGCAAGAATTCAGGATGCAAATAAATTACACTGCTCAAAAAAATAAAGGGAACACTCAAATAACACATCCTAGATCTGAATGAATAAAATGTTCTCATTGAATACTTTGTTCTGTACAAAGTTGAATGTGCACAACAGCAGGTGAAATTGATGGTCAATCCGTGTTGCCTCCTAAGTGGACAGTTTGATTTCACAGAAGTTTGATTTATTTGGAGATATATTGTGTTGTTCAAGGTTCCTCTTTATTTTTTTGAGCAGTATATATAAAAGCAAAATACCCCTCGCTCTTCACAAAATCTCCAGAACTGTAAAGCCTACATGCGTGAAACTTGGCACGTATGTTCCTCTTGGGTTCTAGGCCTTTGCTAAGAAAGGATTTTTCAAAATGACTATCAGATCATTAATATTTCTTATTATCCGGTATTATATTAATAGACTGCCCTTATACTATTTCCTGTATTTTCTTAGGATGGATCTATCTATATTTTATCTTAAGATGGATCTATGTTTATCCCAGGCAAATTTAAATTCAGTGACTGTGGATTCCACATCTGCTGGAAGTTTGTTCCAAGCATCTACTACTCTTTCAGTCAAATATTTTCTCCTGTTGCTTCTGATCTTTCCCCCAACCAACCTCAGATTGTACCCCCTTGTTCTTGTGTTTACTTTCCTATTAAAAAACACTTCCCTCCTGAACCTTATTTAACGCTTTTGCATATTTTAAATGTTTCGATCGTGTCCCCCCTTTCCCTTCTGTCCTCCAGAGTCCAGACTATACAGATTGAGTTCATGAAGTCTTTCCTGATACGTTTTATGCTTAAGACCTTCCACCGTTTTTGCAGCCCCTCTTTGGACCCGTTCAATTTTATCAATATCTTTTTGTAAGTGAGGTCTCCGGAACTGAACACAGTATTCCGAGGTCAATGTTCCAGGTCTGTCAGAAAAGCCAGGTCTTTCTACAGCTTTCCAGAAGGCCAATAAGGTGGGGGGCAATGCAGATCTCAGGAGGTAGCTGATTCCCGAGTCGGGCCCACCACAGAGAAGGCTGTCCCTGGCAGAACTTGCCAGCCGACACTGTTTAGCTGATGGGACCCGGAGGCCAATCCTGTGGGCTTTTATTGGCCACTAGGAAGTATGTGATGTGTTGCAACCTTAGCAACAGCCGGGTGCACCCCGATTGGCTGTTTCAAATGTCAGGAACTGTGGCGCCTCTGATTGGCTATCGAACCTGACAGCTCCATATAAAAGAGTTGTCAGAGCGCAGCTTATTTATTTATTTATTTATTTATTTATTTATTTATTTATTTATTAGATTTGTATGCCGCCCCTCTCCGAAGACTTGGGGCGGCTAACAACAATAAAAAGACAATGTAAACAAATCTAATATTAAAAATAATCTAAAAAACCCCAATTTAAAGAACCCCTCATACATATACCATGTATAAATTCTATAAGCCTAGGGGGAAGTGAAATTTCAATTCCCCCATGCCTGACGATAGAGGTGGGCAAGGAGGGTGGGGGCAACTCTGATATCTGGGGGGAGCTGGTTCCAGAGAGTCAGGGCCGCCACAGAGAAGGCTCTTCCCCTGGGTCCCGCCAAATGACATTGCTTAGTCGACGGGACCCAGAGAAGGCCAACTCTGTGGGACCTAACCGGTCGCTGGGATTCGTGCGGCAGAAGGCGGTCCCGGAGATATTCTGGTCCGAGGCCATGAAGGGCTTTATAGGTCATAACTAACACTTTGAATTGTGACCGGAAATTGATCGGCAACCAATGCAGACTGCGGAGTGTTGGTGTAACATGGGCGTATTTAGGGAAGCCCATGATTGCTCTCGCAGCTGCATTCTGCACAATCTGAAGTTTCCGAACATTCTTCAAAGGTAGCCCCATGTAGAGAGCGTTACAGTAGTTGAACCTCAAGGTGATGAGGGCATGAGTGACTGTGAGCAGTGACTCCCGATCCAAATAGGCCCGCAGCTGGTGCACCAGGCGAACCTGGGTAAACGCCCCCCTCGCCACAGCTGAAAGATGTTTCTCTAATGTGAGCTGTGGATCGAGGAGGACGCCCAAGTTGTGGACCCTCTCTGAGGGGGTCAATAATTCCCTCCCCCAGGGTTATGGATGGACAGATGGAATTGTCCTTGGGAGGCAAGACCCACAGCCACTCCGTCTTGTCTGGGTTGAGTTTGAGTTTGTTGACACCCATCCAGGCCCCAACAGCCTCCAGACACCGGCACATCACTTCCACTGCTTCATTGATTGGACATGGGGTGGAGATGTAAAGCTGGGTATCATCAGCGTACTGATGATACCTCACCCCATGCCCCTGGTAATTTTTGCAGTTCTGTCTTCTGCTGTTTGTTATTGTTGTCGCTCGCTGCCTTGTTACAAATAAAGTTTGTAAATAATAAACAAATAAATAAACAAATAAAATGAAGTCCTGACAGCTTCTGGGCAGTATTTAACATGGTAGAAGGCAGTCTCGATGATACTCTGTCCCTTTGCCATTTAGGGCTTTCAAGGAAAATGGCGTCCCGTTTTCATCCCCCCACACAGACGCAAGGGCCATCGAAGCCACAAACGACACCCAAGCCTGTCTCCAAATCTTTATTGAGCATCATCACAGGGACTTTTTTTTAAGAAGGGGAGACAACACATTGCAAAAAAAGGGGGGGAGGGAATACAGAAAATGGAGAGGGGGTGGTGGAAAGAGAAATATAATTCCACAGGAAAACCTCCCCTTCTCTTCCTGAGCAGAACAGCTGAAGTTTTCATCACGAGCCGCTTCGTTTTGAGGCACTTAAAAGAGTTATATGTTTCTTTTTAAAAGGGAGTGAAGCACAGGAATATTTTTTTTAAAAAAAACACTGCCTATATCGCCAAAGCTACAGTAGCGTAAAATAGTCCACCCCCCAAAAAGATGGGGATTTTTTTTTTTTTTTTAAGAAAAAGCACAGAAAACGAGGGGAAAGGCACATTTTTTTCGTGTGTTAATGGATAAAACCATTTTGATGGGCCTGTTGAAAAGCAAGATAAAAACAGCTGGGATTTCGAAAGAGCCTCCATCCCAAAATTCAGGCTTTGGAAACAAAAAAGTGGTGGGAAGAAGGAACAAATGGTAATGGAATCCCTGCAGATTTTATTCCGCTAATCGTTTGCCGGCTCTAGGGGACGCTGCTCATCCCCATTTCAAGGCAGAAGCAGAGGCAGGGACGAGAACTTACCCCTGTCACATGGCGCTGGGACTCCAACCAGGTTTTTCAGCTGACAAACCCAGCGTCTTAACCAGTGAAAGCCTGCTACCGGACTGGTAAGATGCTCCATTCCGGTAGCAATTTGGGAAATGCATGTGCAGCTGTGATGCCCAGACATGCGCATGCATGCCCCCACATGAGATTTTGCTTCTGCGCATGCAAAATCTCATGAGAAGATTCTCGCAGAAGCAAGATTTCGGCATGCGCGGAAGCAAAAATATTGACGAAAATCGCCAAAATCTCACGCATGCGTCCTCATGCAAAATTTTGCTTGCTGTGCAAGCACAGAAATGAAATATCGCGGTGACGGCGCACATGTGCCCGCTGGGCCTGTGCGCGCCCCCGCAACAGCCTTGGAGGGAGCACCGGTAGCACCGAAGACAGCAGGCCTCCCCTTGTCTTAACCCCTGACCGTCTCTCATCCTTTGAACCTTCTCCCTTTAAAAATATAAAATAAAATGCTCGGAGAGTCTTCAAAGACTCCGACGCATGTCAACTGCGGAAGATGTTTCTTAAAGCAGCAACCGATTTCCGCAAAAGTTGGGAGAGGATATCTCCAGTTCGATCCTAAAAGGGTCGAACAAACACCCTCCTAGCTTGTCTCTTTTACCATCCGGGACCCCCCGGAACCAGTGGGGCAAAAAGAAATTGAAAAAATTCTAGGGTAAAAATTTACACGGCAAACCACATCCCAACAGCAACATCTGTAATAGGCACTGGAACTTATAATTAAATGGGTTAATACGTGTGCTTGTTAAATCAATAAGGCTCTTTTGAAAATCCAGGAGAAAGCCAGACAAATGCGTTTTTTTTCCATCTTTGCTTCTACAAAATCCATTCCAGTTGAATCCTGACCTATATATAAAAACTACTTAATAAGCAAAAAGAGAAGAAAGAAAGAAAGAAAGAAAATATACATGCACTCCTATTAGATTCCGCTTCTCCGACCCCGTCCCCCAGTTTAAAAAAAGGATTCATATATATTTATATATATATTTATATATAATTAATAGTTGGTTTTAAGAAAGCATCGATCGAGGCTCATAAAAAGACAGAACCAACAAAACCTAGGGTCCTGCCCGGGGAGAAAAAAACCCCAACCAGATACTTATAAAAAGCATCCGTCGAAAAATCATTTCATAAAACTAAACATTTCCATATAAGAGATTTAAAAGCTTCGGGGGGGGGGGGGGGTTTCTTGTTTCGTTAAGCATTCGAGACCCAGTGTAAAAAAGAGAGAGACAGAAGAAAAATATGCCACTTATCTCACCCAAACACACGGCATTCGGCTGAATAGCAAAACGGTTGTGTGTTGTCGTTGTTTTTCACAATCAAAACACAGCAGAACAGCAAAGGTTTGGTGAAATCGTTACGTCGATATAAAAAACAGTTTTTAAATTATTGCTCAGAAAGTGACGTCTGGGGAGAATCTTACACAAGCACACAAGACACACACACACAGGAGATTCCACTTCCTCTTCATCTCCTACATCAACCCGCTCAAATTGCTGGATGCGGTACAACCCGCCAGCCAAAGAAGGCGAGGGTTTCCTGGCAGGAGATATACCGAGGCGCGAGGTTCAGGAGAACAGTTTCAGGAAGCAGTTCTGACAGTAAGGCTTGTCGTTCTGCTCTTTGAAGGTCCCCTTGTTGAGTTGCTTGAGGCAGAAGGCACAGACGAAGTGTTCCGGGTGAAATTTCTTCGCCATGGCGGTGATACAACGTCCCGTGATGGGCTTCTGGCACCCGGAACAGAGCGAGCCTCGGCGTTCGTGGTAATGCACTTCGCAGTAGGGCTGCCCGTCGTGTTCGAAGAAGCTGCCGTTGATGAACGGGGTGAAGCATTCCTGCATGGGAAAAACAAGGGAAGACCATTCTCAGCTTCCGAGCACAATTTTGATGCCTTGTGTTGTGGTTAGCTCTGGCCCTGCTCCTGCCCCAAGGACCTGTGGATGTGGGGGAGACATCCATATGCTGCAGGCCTGTTTTGCCCCGCCCCCCCGGTGGAATCTGCTAATGAAGGCTCCTCTGACCAAGAAGACATGAGTGACAGGGAGGAGGAGAGTGTGGCAGACAGCTCAGAAGGAGATCAATTCTCTAGCTTCTCCTTGGATTCAGAACAAGAGTTAATGATACAGCCACGCATGCGGAGAGCGATGCATAGGCAGCAACAACTGAGAAATTATTATCAAAGAAAATGAGGCCACCTGTGGTTGGGTGGGGCTGTGGTCATTAGTGAGGCTGCTATAAAGAGCAGCCTGTGGGTTTGGCCATTGTGGAGGATTATCTGATCATTGTGTTTCGTGCCTGCCTTGCTGACTTTGACTTTTTGTGTGCTGATTTTTCCTCGCTTTGAAACTAAATCAGAGCAAAGTGTATTTCACTTTGTGAAAGAAGGACTGTGAATTGCCTCACAGCTGCAAGCGAAGTATCTCAGAACTGATAAGGGACTTGTATAAATTACCAGTTTGTTTGGAGACCAGTGCTCTTTGCTATACCAAAAGAGGGCTTGGTTTAAGTGAATTTTCATTATAAAGAACATCGTTTTGGCTAGAGATCGTTAAAGGGGAATAGAATAAAAAATTTAAAAGGGAAAAAGAAGGAATCGTAGGGTCTCTTACCCGGCAAACGAAACATTCGGGGTGCCAGAGGGTGTTCAAGGCCGAGATATAGTTCTCCAAGATGGCCCGGGCACACCCACCACATTTCGGCGCGAACATATCAAAGTAATCCTTACGGCAATAGGCTTTGCCGTCTTTCTCGTGAAAGCCTGAGAGGAAGAGAAATCCGGTGAATTGGTTTTAAAAGAACAGAATAAGATATTGTTATGTCTAATTTAATATAATCGCCTCGGACCAACAAATCAAGAAGTAAAGAGCCTTAAGACCCATCTATGTCGCCAGGCATGGGGCAGCTAGTTCATGGCCACTCCTTCTCTGACCATTAAATGTTAGGTGTGGATGTGATGGAGTCAATAGACTGTTTTTTAAGATTATGGGATTTTAGCTTACAGTTTTAACTATTAGATTTGTATACATATTGTTTTGTACTGTATTTTGTGAGCCGCCCCGAGTCTCTGGAGAGGGGCGGCATATAAATCTAATAAATAATAATAATAATAAACAATCCCACTTTATTTATTTATTTTATTAATCAGATTTGTATGCCGCCCCTCTCCGCAGACTCGGGGCGGCTAACAGCAATAATAATACAATGTAAACAAATCTAATATTTAAGTTAATTTAAAACCCCAATTTAGAAACTAATCATACATACTAACATACCGTGTATAAATTTTATAAGCCTAGGGGGAAGGGAAAGTCTCAATTCCCCCATGCCTGACGACAGAGGTGGGTTTTAAGGAGCTTATGAAAGGCAAGGAGGGTGGGGGAAATCTGATATCTGGGGGGTGTTGGTTTCAAAGGGTCGGGGCCGCCACAGAGAAGGCTCTTCCCCTGGGTCCCGCCAAACGACATTGTTTAGTAAAGAGCTTCAAACAAGCTGAGAGTAAAAATAGGTCCACCCGAAAAACCCACTCCAGCAGCAAAACTACAAGGGAAAGACATCAGAATATAAACCAAACAGCAAACTTCTTTCTAGTAAACTTCTTTCTAGAAAAGGAATCCTCAATCTGAGTATTGTATTGGCAGTTCTGTGTTAGCAAAACCTTCAGAAGAGAAGGATTTAGGGATTGTGATTTCTGACAGTCTCAAAATGGGTGAGCAGTGTGGTCGGGCAGTAGGAAAAGCAAGTAGGATGCTTGGCTGCATAGCTAGAGGTATAACAAGCAGGAAGAGGGAGATTGTGATCCCCTTATATAGAGCGCTGGTGAGACCACATTTGGAATACTGTGTTCAGTTCTGGAGACCTCACCTACAAAAAGATATTGACAAAATTGAACGGGTCCAAAGACGGGCTACAAGAATGCTGGAAGGTCTGAAGCATAAAACGCATCAGGAAAGACTCAATGAACTCAATCTGTATAGTCTGGAGGACAGAAGGAAAAGGGGGGACACGATCGAAACATTTAAATATGTCAAAGGGTTAAATAAGGTCCAGGAGGGAAGTGTTTTTAATAGGAAAGTGAACACAAGAACAAGAGGACACAATCTGAAGTTAGTTGGGGGAAAGATCAAAAGCAACGTGAGGAAATATTATTTCACTGAAAGAGTAGTAGATCCTTGGAACAAACTTCCAGCAGACGTGCTTGGTAAATCCACAGTAACTGAATTTAAACATGCCTGGGATAAACATATATCCATCCTAAGATAAAATACAGGAAATAGTATAAGGGCAGACTAGATGGACCATGAGGTCTTTTTCTGCCGTCAGTCTTCTATGTTTCTATGTTTCTACTACTGATGATGTTACCTAGCTGGGTAATAAAAAGTCTACAAAGAAAACAAGCAGGCTCAGAGAATACTATGGACCCACAAGAGGAGAAGGAGGACTGTGTGGTCCTTGGAGGTCCCTGAGCTTGGTTGTGGGTCCCTCACAGGATTGGGTGTATCAAGTCCTAAGACCCAACATTCAATTCTTGAGGGCGAGTCGTCCATCTGGCCATAAGCTCTATGAAGAAATGTCAAAGGACCATCTTCCAGGCTCCCTACCTTCAGGGCCAAAGAATGCTCCACATTGCGCGCAGAAGAAGTGTTCTGGGTGCCATGTTCTGTCCAAGGCTGTCACCACTTTCTGAGAAGGAGAAACCACCAATAATGAATATTTGGAGAGAGTAATACAACAGGTCTATAAAAAAATATTTTTTCTGTAATCATCACAATTGACCTTGTACTTTTCTGAAACATTTTTTTGTTCTGATTTCAAAAATGTACATATACAGTGTTCCCTCGATTTTCGCGGGGGATGCGTTCCCAGACCGCCCGCGAAAGTCAAATTTCCGCGAAGTAGAGATGCGGAAGTAAATACACTATTTTTGGCTATGAACAGTATCACAAGCCTTCCCTTAACACTTTAAACCCCTAAATTGCAATTTCCCATTCCCTTAGCAACCATTTAGATTATTACTCACCATGTTTATTGATTAAAGTTTATTAAAAAAATATTTATTAAAGGCAGACGAAAGTCTGGCGATGACATATGACGTCATCAGGCAGGGAGAACCGTGGTATAGGGGAAAAAACCCACGAAGTATTTTTTAATTAATATTTTTGAAAAACTGTGGTATAGACTTTTCGCGAAGTTCGAACCCGCAAAAATCGAGGGAACACTGTACTGCTCAAAAAAAAATAAAAGAAACACTCAAATAACACATCCTAGATCTGAACGAATGAAATATTCTCGTTGAATATTTCATTTGCACAACTATTCAATTTTATTTGTTTGTTTGTTTGTTTATTTATTTATTTATTAGATTTGTATGCCGCCCCTCTCCGTAGACTCGGGGAGGCTCACAACACAATAAAACAGTTCATGAGAAATCTAATAATTTACAATTTAAAATATTTTTAAAAACCCATTATTAAAAAGACATATATACAAACATACCATACATAAATTGTATAGGCCCGGGGGAAATATCTCATTTCCGCCATGCCTGACGACAAAGGTGGGTTTTGAGAAGTTTACGGAAGGCAGGGAGAGTAGGGGCAGTTCTAATCTCTGGGGGGAGCTGGTTCCAGAGAGTCGGGGCCGCCACAGAGAAGGCTCTTCCCCTGGGGCCCGCCAACCGACATTGTTTAGTTGACGGGACCCGGAGAAGGCCCACTCTGAGGGACCTAATCGGTCGCTGGGATTCGTGCAGCAGAAGGCGGTCTCGGAGATATTTGCACAACAGCATGTGAAATTGACTGTCAGTGAGTGTTGCTTCCTAAATGGACAGTTTGATTTTACAGAAGTTTGATTTACTTGGAGTTATATTCAGTTGTTTAAGTGCTCCCTTTATTTTTTTTGAGCAGTGTAATTGTTCTGTAGCAGGTATGGTTTCTGCCAAGCAGCATCATTACTGTAAGTTATAGGAAATATACTGGCGAGATTAAGAAAACACACTGAAAATGTAGAAATAACGTAATAACAAAAAAAGGCTTCTATGTCAGAAACTTTATGTGACAGAGCAAAACTAAGCATATTTTTGGAATCAGCACATCAAACTCCACAAAACAGACATATTACCTTGGCTGATTTTTTTTGTGTGTGTGTTGACCAGTGTAATGAAAAAGCCAGCAAGCTGGGAAGATTGCTAGCACCTCGTTGAGGCTGGGAAGAAACTTACTCGGAGCAAGAAGAGCAATGAAAAAAAGCCTGCAGACTTAGGGCTGGAAAAATATTCTTTCGAGAGAGTAACAATGAAAAAGCCAGCAAGATAAGAGCCGGGAAGATTTTTAGCACCTTGTTAGGGCTGGAAAAAAGAAAAGCTATAGAGTATAAGGCGCACCCAAATTTGCAGCCTCTTTTAGGGAGGAAAAAGGTGCATGTTATTGTTGTGGTTAGCTCTGGCCCAGCTCCTGCCCCAAGGACTGTGGATGTGGGGGAGACATCCACATGCTGCAGGCCTGTTTTGCTCCCGGTGGAATCTGCTGATGAAGGCTCCTCTGACCAAGAAGACATGAGTGACAGGGAGGAGGAGAGTGGGGCAGACAGCTCAGAAGGAGATCAATTCTCTAGCTCCTCCTTGGATTCGGAACAAGAGTTAATGATACAGCCACGCATGCGGAGAGCGATGCATAGGCAGCAACAACTGAGAGATTATTATCAAAGAAAATGAGGCCACCTGTGGTTGGGTGGGGCTGTGGTCATTAGTGAGGCTGCTATAAAGAGCAGCCTGTGGGTTTGGCCATTGTGGAGGATTATCTGATCCTTGTGTTTCGTGACTGCTTTACTGACTTCGACCTTTGTGTGCTGATTTTCCCCCGTTTTGAAACTAAACCAGGGCAAAGTGTGTTTCACTTTGTGAAAGAAGACGGACTGTGAATTGCCTCACAGCTGCAAGATAAGTATCACAGAACTGATAAGGGACTTGTATCAATTACCAATGTGTTTGGAGACCAGGGCTCTTTGCTATCCCAAAAGAGGGCTTGGTTTAAGTGAATTTTCATTATAAAGAACATTGTTTTGAAATTTCAACCGTGTGTGTGTCTGAAATTTGTACCTGTGAGTTTTTGGGAGGATTCTACCAGAGAGCCCGACAGAACAGTTATACTCGGAGAAATACGGTAACAGTAAAGGCATCACATCTCGGGGACTTACATCCAGGATGGGACCGTTGCAATAGTAACAGCGAGGCGAAAAGAGGTTGTGATAATCTCTCTCGCAGTAAGGCTGGCTGTCACGCTCGAAGAAATTCCGGGAGCCGATCTCCTCCTGGCAATGGGTGCAAACGAAATGTTCGGGGTGCCACGTCTTCCCCATGGCTGTGACCACCTGGGGTGGGAGAAGGAGGAGAAGAAAAATTTATCGGCGGATGCAGCGTCCCGAAAACCACAATATGATAGCGGCAGAGAAGGAAAATCCAGGCGGCGATTCTTGCAAGGTTCATCCAATCGACCCCAGACACATCCAACGTGGCTATTACCTCGAGCAGTGGTGAGGACGTATTCCTTTCTATGAGCACAAGGTGGTGCTACTGCACATAACCCTTCCACTTTCTATTTTCACGATGGCGCCACAAGGCGGCTTGGGCTGAGGGGGGGGGGGGGGGGGCTGGCTCAAAGTTACCCAGGTAGCTATCATGCTGAAGATGGGACTAGAATTCACCATCTCCTGGTGATTAATCTCAAAGTCACTCAGCCACCTTTTAAGCCTACAATGGAACTAGAATTCACTATCTCCTGGTGATTGACCCAAAGTCACCCAGCCATCTTTCATGCCTAGAATGGAACTAGAATTCACCATCTCCTGGTGATTGATCCAAAGTCACCCAGCCACCTTTCACATCTAAGGTGGAACTAGAATTCACCATCTCCTGGTGATTGACCCAAAGTCACCCAGCCACCTTTCATGCCTACAATGGAACTAGAACTCACCATCTCCTGGTGATTGACCCAAAGTCACCCAGCCACCTTTCACGTCTAAGGTGGAACTAGAATTCACCATCTCCTGGTGATTGACCCAAAGTCATCTAGCCACCTTTCATGCCTACAATGGAACTAGAATTCACCATCTCCTAGTGATTGATCTCAAAGTCACCCAGCCACCTTTCATGCCTACAATGGAACTAGAATTCACAGACTCCTAGTTTTTCCTCCAATCCCTTCACCACAACGCCAAACTAAGTTCTCAAACGATAAAGAGGTGAGGGCATCTCCTTGAGGCTTACCTGCCCGGCAATTGGCTTCTTGCACGCTCCGCATACACCTTTGGCCACCGTCGCTACCCCCAGTTTGTTCAGGTCAGACTGGAGGCTTCCAAGCATGCTGTCCAGTTGGCTGCCAGGTTTCGGAGGCGTAGTGGACGGGTAGCTGCCAGCGCCTTTTCCCTGGGACATAAACTAAAGGGAAGCGGAGAACGGTCAGGTACAAAACAACAACAGCGTCCTTCTAACCGCCGGAACGTCAAAAGCGGTTTGGAATTTCCATTCGCGGATCCTGGAGGAGTTGCAGAAGTTAGCGAAGAGTCACACTCGAGGATAGATAGAAGGGGAAATACAGCAATACCTCATCTTACGAACCTAATTGGTTCCCGGGGGACGTTAGTAAGGCGAAAAGTTCGTAAGATGAAACATTGTTTCCCATAGGAAACAATGTAAAATGAATTAATCCGTGCAACGGAAAAAACCCGCAAAAAACCCCCGTCGCCCGGCTGTCACCCTTTGAAACAGCCGGGCGCTTCTCAGCGTTCTCCCAATGCCGAACCCGGAAGGTCGGCAAAAGTTCGGGTTTGGGTGGCCGCCGAGTAGCCCCGCCGCCCGACTGTCACCTTTTGAAACAGCCGGGGGGCTTCTCGGCGGCCTCCCGAACACCGAACCCGGAAGTTCGGGTTAGGCGTTCAGGTTCAGGAGGACGCTGAGAAGCCCCCCAGCTGTTTCAAAAAGCGACAGCCGGGCAGCGGGGCTTCTCGGCGGCGGCGGGTTCGTAAGACGGAAAAAGTTCGTAAGAGGCAAAAAATTTCTGAAGCCCGGGTTCGTATCTCGGGTTGTTCGTATGGCGAGGGGTTTGTATCATGAGGTACCACTGTAGTTAAAACCAAAAACTGTGCCACAACGGTTTTTCCAAGAAAAGGACCCACACTCTAAGCATTTCACAAGCACTTCCACACACCACAAGGCCTTCCTCGGTGGTTCTACTCATGCGAACCACGGCAGGGCAGTTTTGAAAGAGGCTAGAGAAAGGAACCACTTTAAATGTCAGTGTCAAAAAGGAAATAAATAAATCTATTTTCGGAATAGAGTTGGAACACAGACTCAAGACCACAAAACTGACGTCGTTAAAGCGAGGCATTTTACTGACCTCAGAAGGATGGAAGCCCTGTCACACAACCTTGAGCTGGTGAGAATCGAACTGCTGATAATCGGCGTTCGGCTGAATTAAGCTGCAATGCTGCGTTCTCTCCAGGGTACCACTAGGCCCCCAAGTAACTTTTGTAGGCTTATAGTAACCATTTCTATTTTTTAAAGTTTGCAACGAAACAGGCCAACGAGTCTTAAACATAGAAACATAGAAGATTGACGGCAGAAAAAGACCTCCTGGTCCATCTAGTCTGCCCTTATACTATTTTCTGTATTTTATCTTAGGATGGATATATGTTTATCCCAGGCATGTTTAAATTCAGTCATTGTGGATTTATCTACCACGTCTGCTGGAAGTTTGTTCCAAGGATCTACTACTCTTTCAGTAAAATTATTTTTTCTCATGTTGCTCTTGATCTTTCCCCCAACTAACTTCAGATTGTGTCCCCTTGTTCTTGTGTTCACTTTCCTATTAAAAACACTTCCCTCCTGGACCTTATTTAACCCTTTAACATATTTAAATGTTTCGATCATGTCTCCCCTTTTCCTTCTGTCCTCCAGACTATAGAGATTGAGTTCATGAAGTCTTTCCTGATACGTTTTATGCTTAAGACCTTCCACCATTCTTGTAGCCCGTCTTTGGACCCGTTCAATTTTGTCAATATCTTTTTGTAGGTGAGGTCTCCAGAACTGAACACAGTATTCCAAATGGGGTCTCACCAGTGCTCTATATAGGAAAGTCTTAGGAAATCCCAGCAAAAAACCCGAACCCCTTGCAAAAAACTCCATGCAAGAACCACATTTTCGATCAAAGATATATATGTATATCTATTTCTCCACTCAAACATGCTGAAGAAAGAATTAAAAGCAAAAGGTCCTGCCTTCTCAGGAGTAGGCGGGCGAGCAGCAAGGACGAGGTCCGAAGATGGAATAGGAAGGACCTAGAAAGCAGAATTTAGAATGAGCTGGGCAGGCGGGTATACGTTTTTGTTTTGGTTTTTAAAGCTGGCTGGATTTTTTGAATTTTGAGAAACTTCTGAAGTCTGTGCCTAATTTAAAGTCTTTTTTTTTTTAAGGGAAGGGTGTAAAAATCGCGAATCTAATTCCGCATCTAAAACGCAGTTCGTCCTTGACTTACAACGGTTCATTTAGTGACCGCTCAAAGTTACAACGGCACTGGAAGAAAGGGACTTCTTATGATCGTATTTCACACTTATGACTGTCTCCAGCGCCCTATGGTCAACAGCTTTCTCCAGACTCCAGGACTGGCCCATGTTCCTCCCCAACCTCCTCACTATCCGAATCTGCTGCCAACTCTGTTGACCGCCGGTGGGCCACAACACTTATTTTCTGAGAAACACGGTATGTATTCCTGAACTTAATGGGCCGCGCAATGGTGAGATATTTCTCAACCCCAATTTTCGTCCCATTGGGTGACTATTCTGGCCAGGTTTGTTAAGGAAGCAGGAGAACATCAAAGAGAGATCGTGCCTGCTGTGCTGGAGGGAAGGAAGCCTCCTCTGTTTGACAGCTAACCGACACTGAGACTTTGGAGGAAGGGGCCACTCCGGTGGACCACGTAGGAATCGCCGCCTGCTGGGGGGAAACTTCTTCCAACAGCATTTCCCACGGGACGGGAGGCTGAGTCGGTTGGGTGGACGGCACAGAGCGGAGCTGAGGGATACGCGGAGAGGCGGGCAAGGGAGGTGGCAGTGGAGGAGGAGTAGACGGAAGAGGAGAGCCAAGAACGGCATCGACAGGAGCTGCCTTGGAGACATCTTTAAGAAGCTGCAGAGGAGGAGGAGGAGGAGAAGGCGGGACAGAGACGGTTCTTCTAAGAGGAAGGGGTGACGTAGCAGGAATAATAACCTGAGGGGGAAAAAGCAGGAAGAAACATTGAAAACTTTGTGCATGCGCAGAGGGTTAAAAAAAGAAAACGCCGACATCTGGGTGGTTGAGCAGAGCCTGACATTGGCGCTGCTACCAGTTCTCCAAACTACCGCGGCCTATGCCTGAACCGGTAGCATTTCATCCCTGCCGCGTACCGACCGGAAGTCCCCTTCAGAGCTCTCCCGTCTACCTTTTCGATTTGTTGGCTACCGTCTTTGTCCTTCTTGCGAGGCCTGGAGGTGATAACGACCCCCTCGGTCAACCAATCGTCAGGGCTCCGTTGACTTTCTTCTTCTTCGGCTTTGCTGATGCCCAGCCTGTCTTGAAGCTCTTCGATCAGGCGGTCTTGGGAGAGGGTTTTATGGAGGAGGAGCGGGCCCAGCTTGCGTCTTGGCGAGAGGTCGCGGCACATGGGGTGCACGTTGGAGGTCTCTTTGGTTTTCCTGATCACGGATTTGATCTTAAGGGAGGGGAGGGAAAAACGGTCCGGTTGAGTTCAGCTTCCCCACCCCTTGAACCGGACGGCACAGAATACACGAGGTTGACCGGAGTTAGTGATCACATGCCAGGGGAAAGCAGAAATGACGCTTTCCTCAACTGGAGGAAAAGTCCTTTCATCACAGCCGTAAGCAGCCCGATCCGTCGTTAGGGAAAGCTGTCCAACTACAACCACATGCAGCACTGATGTCGTTAGTTAGTTTGGCTCATGAAACATCCGCAAGTAAGAAACAAGCAAGCTCAAGAGAGCACCAAGGACCCAACAATCACCCTTCTCTCCTCTTTCTCCTCCTTCTCTTCTTCCTCGACCTCCTCTTTCCCTTTCCTTCTTTTTCTTTCTGCAACCCGCATTTCTCCTTCTAGCAGTGCGGACGTTACCTAGTTTGGGTCATAAAATGTCCACAAGAAAATAAGCAAGCTCGAGAGACCATAAAGGACCCAAAAATCACCCTTCTCTTTCTCTTCCTTCTCTTCTTCCTCGACCTCCTCTTTCCCTTTCCTTCTCTTTCTTTCTGCAACCACCATTTCCCCTTCTAGCACTCAGGATGTTACCTAGTTTGAGTCATAAAATGTCCACAAGGAAATAAGCAAGCTCAAGAGACCATCAAGGACCCAACAATCATCCTTCTTCTCTTTCTCCTCCTTCTCTTCTTCCTCCTCTTCTTCCTCGACCTCTTCTTTCCCTTTCCTTCTCCTGCTTTCTGCAACCGCCATTTCCTTCCTCTCCTTCTGTGTCTCTTTGTCTGTCTCTCTCTCATCTGTCCTTCCTTCCTTCCTTCCTTCCTTCCTTCCTTCCTTCATTCCTTCCTTCCTTCCTTCCTTCCTTCCAAAAGCACGTAGATGTATCGACCGCTTCACAATGCTTTTACAGCCCACTCTAAGCGGTTGACAGAATCAGCCTCTTGCCCCAAACAATCTGGTTCCTCATTTTACCCACCTCGAAAGGATGGAAGGCTGGGTCAACCTTGAGCCGACGGTGAGATTCAAACTGCTGAACTACAGCTAGCAGTTAGCTGAATTAGCTTCCAATGCTTCACTCTATCCCCTGCGCCACCCCGGCATGCAAAACTAGCTAAATCCAGGCTCAAACCTCCAAAGCATGTTTCATGCACAGCCAAAAGCCAAAGCAGGGGGACCATTCCCCATCCCCTCGTGTCGCCGGCATTGTTCCATTTCTTTCCCCATTCCTTCTGATGCCTGCCTGGCTCGAAGTGGACATTCTCTCCATTCTCGTAGGACCGGCGTTGTGATCCAGTTCCTCTTCCCGGGAACGAGTGGCGGCCTCCGACGCAACCACGGCGCCATCCGGAAGGCTGTTCTTTCTGGATCCCCTCTCTGCCACGTCAGGACAGCTGTTGGCCCTCACCGGATCTCGGCTTTCGGCCCCGTGGTTGGAAGCCTGGTGCTGGGCAACCCAGCCCGGTTGACTTTTGATGCCTGGAAAACTCTCCCATCTTTCCACGTTGAAAAGATCGGGCGGGCCGCCGTGGTCCTTCTTGAGGGACCACAGCGACGTTTCCGAATTGCTCTGCCTGGTGTAACCCGCCGTCCTCATCCCGTTCTCCTTGAAATAAGGAGATTTGGGGTGGAAGAGAGCCCTCTCTTCTTGGGGGGCTGGCCTCTTCGAAAACCTGCTCGGAACAGAAGGGAGGTCTTCACCAACGTTGAGGTTCTCCTCGCAAGGCCCGCCGGGTTCCACGGGTTTTTGAGTCCCTGCGCCAACTGCACAAATCCGCCACAACTCAGGCTCCGAAGATGAGACACGTGACTTCTCGACAGGGGTTTTGCCAGGACCATCTGAGTTTGGGCGAGGGGCAGAAGCTTTGCCGAGCGGGGGCTTGGTCCACCGTCCAGCAGGGTGGCGATGCGAAGTGGCGGAAGAAAGTTCTGGAACCGCAGCTACTGCCGAACCACCGCTTTTCTCATCGATGTGTAGGACTTCCAACTCAAGAGGGACCTTGGAACTGGGGTCGTATTTAGCCCTGTAGGGCTTGGAGGCACGCAGTGGAACCGTATGGGACGAAAGAGAACGGGGTGGTCCAGAAGACAACCGGAGGGAAGGCTCAGAAGGTAGAGATATGGTGGAGCTGGTCTGAAAGAGAAAGGAAGGAGGGAAGAAGGAAACGGGGATAGGAGAGAGAGAGGGGGAAAAGGAAGAGGGGAGAAAAAAAGATGGAAACAGGATTGAAGGAAGAAAAAAGGGGGGGGGGAAGCAAAATAGCGACAGAAAAACTAAAGATGGCCCGGCATTAAAAACCCGCTTGTTATAGGTAAAGGGGATCCAGGAAAAAAAGGATATACAAGGCCCAATAATTCCTGAGAGTAAACCAGCCAAGCTCCGAGAGAACCTGGGGCCGCACATACCTGTTGCAGTATAGCATAAATATGTTAGAATAGGATTGTATTATAATTATACAGTGATCCCTCGATTATCGTGAGGGTTCCGTTCCAAGACCCCTCGCGATAATCAATTTTCCGCAATGTAGGGTTGCGGAAGTAAAAACACCATCTGCGCATGCGTGCCCTTTTTTCATGGCCGCGCATGCGCAGATGGTGGAGTTTAGCAGCGAGGAGCCGAATCGGGGTTTCCCCTTTGCGTGGGCGGCGGGGAAACCCCAATCTTCGTCTGCTCGCTGCTGCTGCGGCCGCCCAGCAGCTGATCTGCTCGGCAGCGCAGCAGCAGCGAGCAGACGAAGATCGGGGTTTCCCCGCCGCCCACGCAAAGGGGAAACCCCGATTCGGCTCCTCGCTGCGCTGCCAAGCAGATCAGCTGCTGGGCGGCTGAAGGAACGTTCCCTGGGTCTTCCTCGCTGATGCCCCCGCTCGCCCGGCCGCCCACCAGCAAGAGGGGGAGAGATAGAGAAAGAGAGAGAAGGAAAGAAAGAGATGAGAGAGGGAGGAAGAGAGTGTGAGAGAGGAAGAAGCAAGATAGAGAAAGAGAGAGAGAAAGAAAGATGAGAAAGGAAGGAAGAGAGTGACGTCATCGGGTGGAAAAATCGCGATATAGCGTTTCGCGAAGAACGAGATCGCGAAAATCGAGGGATCACTGTATATATCTGGACCTCTAGCATAAAAATGCTCTGCTTATTATAATCCAGGATAGGAGGGCACTAAACTTGCCTAGTCTGCATTCCTGGTAATTACAACAGGGAAACAAAAGGGCTCAATAAACATCTCACTGATAAACAAAGTTTACATCACTCCGGACAGGACGGACGTTATAGGATCAAAGGGGGAGATTTACATTGCCTGAAGCATACACAGGACGAGAGGGTGATTAAGGAAGATTAGTTGAGATAAGGCAGAAGGCTTCAGAGAAATTAGGTGTGAGAAACATCTGCTTTGAGGAAGAGTTTCTAGGAAATTGTTTTGTGATATCTATGGGAAAAGGAAGAACTCTAACATATGTTTGAAGTTATGTATCACTTGACATGTATGTGTAATTATCCCCATTTCTTTATGTTCCCAAATAAAAAGAGGTACATGGCTCTATACCGTGTCACTTCACCCAGAGAGAAAATGTGTCCAAGTTTTCTTTCTAGGATTCGCGTTCGTGAGTGACCCCACACGGTTGGGTTGCTCTCAGCCCCATTGAAGACATTGTCTTCATCAGGGACTTTGACAGCATCCACACATACCCAAGGCATGTCGGTGAACACCAATGCGTGAAGAAGGACCTATGGGTGAGGAGGTGCCAACACCATCATCCTTAGGATAGAAAGGAATGGGGTGGGGGCAAACGATAACAAGGACGGGCACCTTGAAGTCTGAAAGGGAAGCCATGAGCTCATCCAGTTCTCTCGTTGCTGAAGAGGCAGATATGCGGGCCTGTTGCTGGCTGGAGGCAAACCGCTGCGGACTGTTCATCCCTCCTTGATTCACAGTGATAGCTGGTCTAAGGGAGGCAAAAGAAGACAGACAGGGTCACTTGAGATCAGAAGTAGTAATTCAGCTGGTTCGGATCGGTTCGGGCGAATCGGTAGCGGGAATTTTGAGTACAGTGGTACCTCATGATACGAACCCCTCGTCTTACGAACAACCCGAGATACGAACCCGGGGTTCAGAAAGTTTTTGCCTCTTCTTACGAACTTTTTCCTTCTTACGAACCCGTTGCCGCCGCCGCCGAGAAGCCCCACCGCCCGGCTGTCGCTTTTTGAAACAGCCAGGGGGCTTCTCAGCGTCCTCCTGAACTCGAATGCCAAACCCGAACTTCCGGGTTCGGTGTTGGGGAGGCTGCCGAGAAGCCCTCCGTCTGTTTCAAAAGATGACAGCCAGGCAGCAGGGCTTCTCAGCGGCCTCCCGAACGCCGAACCCAAAAGTTCGGCAAAAGTTCACGCTCAAGAGGCCGCTGAGAAGCCCCGCCCCCTGGCTGTCACCTTTTAAAACAGCCGGGGGGCTTCTCAGCATCCTCCTGAACCCGAATGCCAAACCCGAACTTCCGGGTCCGGCGTTCGGGAGGCCGCCGAGAAGCCCCCCGGCTGTTTCAAAAGGTGACAGCCGGGCGGCGGGGGTTTTTTGCGGGTTTTTTTTTACCGTTGCACGGATTCATTGACCCTTCCTATGGGAAACAATGTTTCGTCTTACGAACTTTTCGTCTTACGAACCTCCCCTGGGAACCAATTAGGTTCGTAAGACGAGGTATTACTGTATTGTATATTTTTCGGAGTATAAGACACACTGTTTTCCCCTGCTAAAAGAGGCTGAAAATTTGGGTGTGTTTTATATAATGGTACCTCTACCTACAAAACCCTCCCTTTCCCTTCACCCCCAACAAATGGGACCCAAGGGAACCCTGCCTGCCTCAACTAACATAGAGGCGGCACTTGGACATCTGTTTCAATAACCACCGATACACTTGGCATCCATGAATCTGTCTAATCCTGCCTTGAAGCTCTCCAGACTGACAGCTGTCACAACCTCTTCTGGAAGGGAATTGCATCAACCTATGACCCTATGGGTGATTTATCTTTATTTGTCCTCGCTTTCTTACCTATGAGCTTTAGGGAGGGCCTCCTCGTCCCAGTATTGTATAATAGAGAAAATATTTTTTTCTCTATCCACTTTTTCTATCCCATGCATGATTTTATACACTTCGATCGAGTCACCCCTTAAATGCCGTCTTTCAAGGCTGAAGAGACCAAGGGGTTGCAACCTAGTTTCATAAGGGAGGGACTCCATTTCCTTGGCCATGCCTGTTGCCCCCTTTTTGCAACTTTTCCGTTCTAATGGGAGGCACCACGATCTCCCCACTCTCTCCCGAAACCATCACCCCTTAGCCGGAAGGATAGTAATCAGGTATCTACTCACACAGGACTAGGCACAGAGCTTTCCAGTTCATCCAGAAGGCTCTCCACGCTGGGGCACACTTCTTCCACCCCCGGTCCTCCGTTCCACTTGGGTTTTTCTTTCCCTGGGGCTGGGGGCTGTGCGGTCAAAGAGGTAGTGTTCTCCAGGAGACTGTAGTGGGAGTCGGTCCTTCCAGGACGCGGGGGGCTTCCTGCATTCTCATCTTACAAGTTTAAAAAAAAGATGCAATTCAGGGTGTCCAGGGGGGAAAGCATTTTGAAATTCCCTGATATTGCCCTGACATTTCCCTCTAACTTGCGATCTGGTTAAGGCTGGTTAAGGATTCTTCCTTCCTTCCTTCCTTCCTTCCTTCCTTCCTTCCTTCCTTCCCTCCCACCCACCCTCCCTTCCTTCTCTTTCCTTCCTTCCTTCCTTCCTTCCTTTATTCATTCATTCATTCATTCATAGAAACATAGAAGACTGACGGCAGAAAAAGACCTCCTGGTCCCTCTAGTCTGCCCTTATAACATTTCCTGTATTTTATCTTAGGATGGATCTATGTTTATCCCAGGCATGTTTAAATTCAGTGACTGTGGATTGACCAACCACGTCTGCTGGAAGTTTGTTTAGTAAGGAAGGAGGTTAAAATCTTCGTCTACCTTCTACCTGGACTGTGTACAACATGAGTGCGGAACATGAATGAATTCATGCTCTTGCTTAATCAGGGTGTCCGGGGGGGGGGGGGGGCATTTTGAAATTCCCTGATAATTTCCCTGGCATTTCCCTCTAATTTGTGATCTGGTTAAGGCTGCGATCGTAGATGACGTCATAGAAACATAGAAGACTGACGGCAGAAAAAGACCTCATGGTCCATCTAGTCTGCCCGTATACTATTTCCTGTACTTTATCTTAGGATGGATCTATGTTTATCCCAGGCATGTTTACATTCAGTTACTGTGGATTGACCAACCACGTCTGCTGGAAGTTTGTTCCAAGGATCTACTACTCTTTCAGTGAAATAACATTTTCTCACGTGGCTTCTGATCTTTCCCCCAACTAACCTCAGATTGTGTCCCCTTGTTCTTGTGTTCACTTTCCTATTAAAAACACTTCCCTCCTGAACCTTATTTAACCCTTTAACATATTTAAATGTTTCGATCATGTCCCCCCTTTTTCTTCTGTCCTCCAGACCAGGGGTCCCCAACCACCGGGCCGCGGACCAGTACCGGGCCGCGGGGCATGTTGCACCGGTCCGTGGAGTCAGCAGCTGCCGGCCCTCATGCCGCCACCCCCTCCCTCCAGCGCTTCGCCTCCCGCCGGGCAAGAGGCCTCGGGAGGCAGGTTCTGCCGGCCACAGGACGATGGATGGGACAGAGGGGCGGGAAGGACCGAGAGGCTCAAGCCTCTTTTGGCTTCTGCCGTGGGGCGCTTTTGCGTTTTTGGCTGGGGGGAGGCAGGAGGGCCAGCCTGACCCCCTCTCTCCAGTGCTTAGCTCCCGCTGGGCAAGAGGGCTTGGGAGGCAGGTTCTGCCGGCCACAGGACGATGGCGGGAAAGAGGGGCGGGGAGGACCAGCACCCCCATGCTTAATCCCGCCCCCAACCACGCCCCTTTCCGCCCCCACTGGGCCA
Source organism: Erythrolamprus reginae (assembly GCF_031021105.1). Classification (NCBI taxonomy): domain Eukaryota; kingdom Metazoa; phylum Chordata; class Lepidosauria; order Squamata; family Dipsadidae; genus Erythrolamprus; species Erythrolamprus reginae. Next base: position 45,443,871 of record NC_091959.1, read on the forward strand.
TAGAAAAATTGTCTTGCTGAAACTGGTCCCTGGTGGAAAAAACGTTGGGGACCACTGCTCTAGACTATACAGATTGAGTTCATTACTCATACCAAACGGCTAAGCCATGGAGAAATATCGGTAGCTGAGGAAGCAAGTTCTTGCCACAGTTATGCTCATTTTTGCTTGACTCTGCCCGGCAGCGCGATCCATTTTATTTTTTACACGATTTCCCCCTGACTTTTAAACATTTTAATACAGGTTGTTTTTCCCCCCTGATTTATTCCATCTTTTTCACGAATTCCCTGGCAATTCCCAAACTGCCGATTTCCCTGATAATTCCCTGTTTTCCTGGATGCCCTAAGAATTAGAGTATGTCATATAATGAAACAATATGAGAATAGATAGAAACATTAGATGAATTGGCAATATTTTGCAAAAGATTTTTCCATAAAAGGATTCACTACTGATTAGGCGGATTGATATTTGAATACTATATTTTGATCGAGAATTAAATAATGTGTTAATAAGCCGATTGTGTTAATAGGTAACGATAGAAATTAAGTGGATTGAATTGATATAATTTGGTTTTTCCCCCCATACCTGTGGGGCTGGCAGGTGGGGGGTTGTGCTGCACAGCATTCAATTCCAGGAGGAGCCGGTCCAGTTCGGACAGGTTATTGCCTAAAGAGGAACTCATCAGGGTCGGAGATGGTTCTGCAGACTTCTGTTTGTTGGGGAAACTGAGGTTCAAGAGATAAACAGTGTGTTATTTGGAAGCGACTCCTAAACACCAGTGCTCTGATTGAACAGATATCCCACCCTTCCTTCCTTCCTTCCTTCCCTCCTTTTCTCCCTCCCTCCCTCCCATCCACCCTTCCTCCTTCCCTCCTTTCACTTTCTTTCCTTCCTTCATTCCTCCCTCTGTCCACCTCTTCCTTTTTCCCTCCTTCCTCTCACCCTTCCTTTCTTTCTCTCTCCTTCCACCTTCCCTTGCTTGTTTGCTCCCTCTATCTTTCTTTCCTCCTTCCTCCCACCCTTCCTTACTCCTTTCCCCTCCCTTCTTTCCTTCCTCTCTCTTTCCTTCCTCCTCTCTTTCCTCCCCTTCCCTTTTTTTCCTTCCTCTCTCCTTCCTTCGTCCCTCTCTCCCTCCTTCTATCCTTCCTTCCTTCTCTTTCTTCCCTCCCACCCTTTCCTTCCTCCCTCCCTCATTCCTCCCACCTTCCCTTTTTTCCTTCCTCTCTCCTTCCTTTGTCCCTCTCTCCCTCCTTCTATCCTTCCTTCTCTTTCTTCCTTCCCTGCCACCCTTTCCTTCCTTCCTCACTCATTCCTCCCACCTTCCCTTTTTTCCTTCCTCTCTCCTTCCTTTGTCCCTCCTCCTTCCATCCTTCCTTCTTTCTTCCTTCCCTCCCACCGTTTCCTTCCTTCCTTCCTCACTCATTCCTCCCACCTTCCCTTTCTCCTTCCTCTCTCCTTCCTTTGTCCCTCTCTCCCTCCTTCTATCCTTCCTTCTCTTTCTTCCCTCCCACCCTTTCCTTCCTTCCTCACCCATTCCTCCCACCTTCCCTTTTTGCCTTCCTCTCTCCTTCCTTTGTCCCTCTCTCCCTCCTTCTACCCTTCCTTCCTTCCTTCTCTTCCTTCCCTCCTCCCTTTCACCCCTCCTATCTGCCTTAATCCTTTTCCCTCCTTCCTTCTCTTCCCTTCCTTCCTTCCTTCTCTTCCTTCCCTCCTCCCTTTCACCCCTCCTATCTGCCTTACTCCTTTTCCCTCCTTCCTTCTCTTCCCTTCTCTTCCCTTCCTTCCTTCCTTCCTTCCTTCCGTCCTCCGTTGCTCTCTTTACCTCCTTTGGGCCGTAGTTTGAGGACCCATGGTGCAAGGGTCTCTTGATTGAGTAAGGGATTGGACTAGATGACCTCTGGTGTCCCTTCCAACTCTGTTATTTTAATAAAGGTGGGGGAAATAGAATACCTATAGACGTGTTCTTCGTCGCTGGCATGCGAAGGAGAGACGGTACAATCTTTGGGCGCAGAGGCACTGGAACTATACGTAGGAGTCTGAGACTGTGGCTGTAAAAATGAACGTTATTTAAATATGTTAGGATCGACAGCTGCGTCAGTCAACATTTCAGGTGCATAACGTTCTTACAAGCTTGCAGGGTTTTTTTCATCCCTCTGAAGAAGTTTTTAGACTGTTTGTTTTATTTATTTATTTATTTATTTATTTATTGGATTTGTATGCCGCCCCTCTCCGCAGACTCGGGGCGGCTAACAACAGTAACAAAACAGTATAATCCAATACTAAAAACAGTTAAAACCCATTATATAAAAACCAGTCATACATACAAACATACCATGCATAAAATTGTAAAGGCCTAGGGAGAAAGAGTATCTCAATTCCCCCATGCCTGGCGGCAGAGGTGGGTTTTAAGCAGCTTACGAAAGGTAAGGAGGGTGGGGGCAATTCTAATCTCTGGGGAGAGTTGGTTCCAGAGGGCCGGGGCCGCCACAGAGAAGGCTCTTCCCCTGGGTCCCGCCAAGCGATATTGTTTGGTTGACGGGACCCGGAGAAGACCCACTCTGTGGGACCTAACTGGTCGCTGGGATTCATGCGGCAGAAGGCGGTCCCTGAGATAGTCTGGTCCGGTGCCATGAAGGGCTTTATAGGTCATAACCAACACTTTGAATTGTGACCAGAAACTGATCGGCAACCAATGCAGACTGCAGAGTGTTGGTGTAACATGGGCATATTTGGGAAAGCCCATGACTGCTCTCGCAGCTGCATTTGTTTTAGTTTTATTGGATTTCAGAACTGTATTTTTTTTCATATGTTCTAAGCTGCCCCAAATCCTCAGAGAAGGGCGGGATAAAAAAATCCAATGAAATAAATAAATAAAACCAGGTTCACTTAGCAGCGAAGTTGGTAAGTGAACAAAGGCCATGATTCACTTAACAACCGTGGCAAGGAAGGTCATAAAACATGGGGCGAAACTCCTGTCGCAAATGTCTCATTTAGCAACGTAAATGTTGGGCTCAACTGCGGTCTTAAGTGGAAGACCTTCTGTGTAGTTACGAAAAAAGAGAGGGAGGGAGAGAAACCCAGACCACTGTGAGAATTAGCTTCCCCCATGGGAAATTTCAAAACGGGAAACAAACAGGATACAGAGCAAATCATGACAATCCGTCTTCACAATTGTCCTGTGGTTCCTTTCCGGAAACACAACTCGTGTTTCACCTCCTCTCCTCCTCAGTAGTGGGTTCCTACCGGAACGGATAAGGACACTACACCGGTAGCAACAGTTGAGCTGTGAGTGTAGCTTCATGGGTGCATGTGCCTCCCCTTGTGGGATTTTTCTTCCTGCGCACGTGCAAGAGATTTTGGCAATTTCTGCACATGCACAGATGCAAAAGATGAGGTGCGCATGCAAGAGATTTTGGCTGATTTTTGCTTCTGTGCATGTGCAGGAAACAAATCCCACAAGGAGAGATTTGCACATGCAAGAGATTTTGGCAAATTTTTTGCTCCTTCACATGCACAGATGCAAAACATGAGGGGCGCATGTAAAAGATTTTTGCAGTTTTTTGCTTCTGTGCATGTGCAGGAAGCTAATCCCACAAGGAGAGATTTGCACATGCAAGAGATTTTGGCGATTTCTTTGCTCCTGCGCATGCACAGATGCAAAAGATGAGGTGTGCATGCAAGAGATTTTGGCAGTTTTTTGCTTCTGCTCATACGCAGATGCAAAACATGAGGTGCGCATGCAAGAGATTTTGGCAGGGTTTTTGCTTCTGTGCATGGGCAGATGTAAAACATGAGGTGTGCATGCAAGTGATTTTGGCAGTTTTTTGCTTCTGCGCATGTGCAGGAAACAAATCCCACAAGGAGAGATTTGCACATACAAGAGATTTTGGGCATTTTTTTGCTCCTGCGCATGTGCAGATGTAAAAGATAAACTGCGCATGCAAGAGATTTTGGCAGTTTTTTGCTTCTGCACATGTGCCGGAAGCAAATCCCACAAGGAGAGATTTGCACATGCAAGAGATTTTGGCAATTTTTGCTTCTGCGCATGTGCAGGAAGCAAATCCCAGAAGGAGAGATTTGCACATGCAAGAGATTTTGGTGATTTTTTTTTGCTCCTGCACATGCGCTGAAGCAAAAAAAAAATCACCTACATCCCTCGACTTTTGTATATAAGTGGAAATGCTATTGCTTTCCGAGGGTGTGGCATTCGAGGTCTATTTTCCCAGGCCGACAATTGACAGAGCACAACAAGACAAACTTTTAAACTTTCCAGCTCTAAAGGAATTATCTGTATCCTAGGTCCTGGGTTTAGCTGGGAGCGAAAGGAGAGCCGTTGCATTCAGTAATATAAGCCGGTATTTCCACGGCGAGCTGTAATTAAGCTTTTTATGCAAAAAAAAAATCCCAGCCACAAAGAGCCACTGAGTTAACCACATTAGTGTAATGATGTCGTGGAAGAGATGCTTCTAGTGCTGAATTGTTTTTAATGGGATTTTAGTAATGACTTTTGGAACTCTGTATTTTGATATAGCCTAGGGGCTAATCAATGAACTGAAGTTGTTAAAGGAATCGTGCAGTTGTTAAGCAAATCGGGTTCCCAGGAAGGAAGGAAGGAAGAAGGGAGGGAGGGAGGGAGGGGAAGAAAGAAAGAAAGAGAGGGAGGGAGGAAGGAAGGTAGGAAGGAGAGAGACAGAGACAAAGAGTCAGAGAAAAAGAGTAAGGAAGGAAGGAAGGAAGGAAGGAGAGAGAGACAGAGACAAAGAAACAGAGAAAAAGAGGAAGGAAGGAAGGAAGGAAGGAAGGAAGGAAGGAAGGAAGGAAGGAAGGAAGGAGAGAGACAAAGAGTCAGAGGAAAAGAGGAAGGAAGGAAGGAAGGAAGGAAGGAAGGAAGGAAGGAAGGAAGGAAGGAAGGAAGGAAGGAAGGAAGGAAGGGAGCCGGGGTGGCACAGTGGTCAGTAGCTGTAGTTCAGCAGTTCAAATCTCACCACCGGCTCAAGGTTGACTCGGCCTTCCATCCTTCCGAGGTGGGTCAAATGAGGACCCAAATTGTTGGGGGGCAAGTGCTGATTCTGCAAACCGCTTAGAGAGGCCTGTAAAAGAACTACGAAGCGGTCTATACGTCTAAATGCTATGGCTATTGACTTTTCATCTCGGAAGCCCCAAGGATTTTGCAACTGTCATAAAAACAGGCTGGTTGCTAAATTACAAACTTTTCTACTTAAGGACCTGGTCACAGAACAAATTAAGTTCCTAAGTAGAGGTACCACTGTATTCTGGTGCGTCTTGTACTCCAAAAAAATACGGTAAGTCATTGGTTGGAAGGAATGTGATTCTCAGGGAACGGAAAGTTAAGATTTTTAGGAAATGAAATACCTGCGGGAGAGGATTTCTGGGAAGGACGGGGTGCCATTGCTCTAAAGAGATGCTGACGGTCCCGTTCAAGGCCTCGTTGGAAGGTGGAGGTGGCACCGGGGGAGGCAGAGCGGCCTCTTGGTAGGTGTGATTCCCAGTCGGGTACGAGTACGAGGTCTCCTCCGAGAGAAACACCGGCCGCTTGGAGATGTGGGAGGTAGTGGATTCCAGATCGGCCAGCAAGGCATCTGCACAAAAACCACCACAAAAGCAAAAGGAGAAAAGTTGTTGGGATTGACGTCCACGGAATCATAGAATCCTCCTCTTCCTTAACTACGTCTCCAGTTCAAGCAATCGATCGAGCCCCTCTGCTTTGCCCCATAGTTTAAAAGCCACCTTCGTTGGTTAAATCTCGAAGCGGATCAAAAAATAAATAAAAAACCCCGAGCCCACCGCAGAAAAGAAAAATGCTTTGAACACTAAATAATAAAAAAAGCGGAGAGGTGTGAGAGCTCAGCTCCTGTTCAAAAAGGAAGCAGAGACGACTAAAGTCTAAAAGCAGCTAATTATAAGTTTTGGTCACGCCGACTCAGTTAAAATGTGGCCGCGAGCAATCCTCAGCGGGGCAAAACAAGAGATCTCTGAATCAGGCCGAAACCCAGGGAAAGACATTGGTTATCAAAAGGTTAAACATAGAAACATAGAAGATTGACGGCAGAATAAGGCCTCCTAGTCCATCTCGTCTGCCCTTATACTATTTCCTGTATTTTATCTTAGGATGGATCTAGGTTTATCCCAGGCATGTCTAAATTCAGTTCCTGTGGATTCTTCCTTCCTTCCTTCCTTCCTTCCTGCCTTCTTTTTCTTTCCTTCCTTCCTTCTTTCCTTCCTTCCTCATTCATAGAAACATAGAAGACTGACGGTAGAAAAAGACCTCCTGGTCCATCTAGTCTGCCCTTATACTATTTCCTGTATTTTATCTTACGATGGATCTAGGTTTATCCCAGGCATGTTTAAATTCAGTTCCTGTGGATTCTTCCTTCCTTCCTTCCTTCCTTCCTTCCTTCCTTCCTTCCTTCCTTCTTTTTCTTTCCTTCCTTCCTTCCTTCTTTCCTTCCTCCCATCCTTCCTCATTCATAGAAACATAGAAGATTGACGGTAGAAAAAGACCTCCTGGTCCATCTAGTCTGCCCTTATACTATTTCCTATATTTTATCTTAGGATGGATATATGTTTATCCCAGGCATGTTTAAATTCAGTGACTGTGGATTCTTCCTTCCTTCCTTCCTTCCTTCCTTCCTTCTTTTTCTTTCCTTCCTTCCTTCCTTCCTTCTTTCCTTCCTCATTCATAGAAACATAGAAGATCGACGGTAGAAAAAGACCTCCTGGTCCATCTAGTCTGCCCTTATACTATTTCCTATATTTATCTTAGGATGGATCTATGTTTATCCCAGGTCCCGTCTACGAAACAATGTTGTCTGGTGGGACCCAGGGGAAGAGCCTTCTCTGTGGCAGCCCCGACCCTCTGGAATCAACTCCCTCAATTGTGGTTGTAAGTTGAGGAGTGTGTGTGTGTGTGTGTGTACCCAGGAGAAAAACAGGTGTAAATCCTTTCAAAAAACAACAACAAAAATAACAACAATAACAATTATAATTCAGCTGTAATTAATCATTTTTACATTCCGCTGGTTGTTCAACCGCCCGGTCGAGAACGACGTTCGTCTCTGGTTAATCATAAAACTGTTTGTTCAGAGTGCAGGCAACACACACGATAGACAAACACACACACACATAAACGCACACGAGCAGGTTTCATCCACTTCCTTTCCACCCTGCCTGCCTGAACAAAGAAACCGGAGGAAAAGGGAAATTCCGGCTTTTGGCTCTTTTGCCAAGAAAATTACAGCAAACTATACAATATTTGCAACACAACACAGCTTGTAAGACCCAGGCGTCTGCCGGCGTGAGATTAATTAAGATACTGTATCTCATTTTCTACACTAATTTCTATGGAGACTCAAGGAATGCGGTCAGATATTCGCATGCAGATATACGCAGTCCTAAGACCACAAATGACCCCAAAAACTTCTGTTGAGGAGGGAGATAGTTATAGTTTGGGCCCGCTTTTATGACCTTTCTGGCCAGGGTTGTGAAGTGAATCACTGCACTTGTTCAAAGTTGTACAGTTGTTAAGTTGAATCTGGCTCCCCCATTGTTTTTGCTTGTCAGAAGGTCGTAAAAGGAGACCACGGGGCCCTGGAAGGAGGAAGGAGAAGGAAAAGAAGAAAGGAAGGAAGGAAAAGAAGGAAGGAAAGAAGGAAAGAAGGAGGAGGAGGAGGAAGAGGAAGGAGAAGGAGAAGACGACGACTTTTGACTTTCTAGTTTTGTGAATCTTGCTATTCTTTGAGTTTGGTGGTTTTCTTGAAGATGTTTTCAGTACCATAATAAGTACAGTGATACCTTGTCTTACAAACTTAATTGGTTCCGGGACGAGATTCTTAAGGTGAAAAGTTTGTAAGACGAAACAATGTTTCCCATAGGAATCAATGGAAAAGCGATTAATGTGTGCAAGCCCAAAATTCACCCCTTTTGCCAGCCGAAGTGCCCATGTTTGCGCTGCTGGGATTCTCCTGAGGTTCCCTTCCATGGGAAACCCCACCTCCGCACTTCTGTGTTTTTGCGATGCTGCAGGGGAATCCCAGCAGGGGAATCCCAGCATCGCAAAAACGAGCGCTTCGCTGGCAACGGAAGTCCAGAGATGGGGTTTCCCAGCAAAGGGAGCATCAGTGAAATCGCAGCATCGCAAAAATACCGGAGTCCTCAAAACCCCACCTCTGGACCTCTGTGTTTTTGCGATGCTGCAATTTCACTGAGGCTCCCCTCGCTGGGAAACCCCACCTCTGGACTTCCATTGCCAGCAAAGCACCCGTTTTTGCGCTGCTGGGATTCCCCTGCAGCATCACAAAAACACAGAAGTCCGAAAGTGGGGTTTCCCATGGAGGGGAGCCTCAGGGGAATCCCAGCAGTGCAAAAATGGGTGCTTTGCTGACAACGGAAGTCCGGAGGCGGGGCATCCCAGCGGAGGCGGTGGGTTTGTAAGGTGAAAATAGTTTGTAAGAAGAGGCAAAAAAATCTTAAACCCCGGGTTTGTATCTCGAAAAGTTTGTATGACGAGGCGTTTGTAAGACGAGGTATCACTGTAATATCATCAGTGCCAGAAGGGAGTGAAGTTTGCAGACAGGAGGTGGAGGAGGAGGAGGAAGAGGAGGAAAAGAACAGTGGGGGCCTTGGTGTTCTCTGAGCTTGGTGGTTTTCTTGCAGACATTTCATTGCCCTACTAGGCAACACCATCAGTACTAGAAGGGAGTGAAGATTGGGAGGAGGAGGAGGAGGGAGAGGAAGAGGAGGAGAGGAGTGGGAGGAACGGCTACTTCCTTAATCCCTGTGTTCTTTGATTGAGTCAATGTTTAAACAGACTTGATGAGTCACCCTTGAGCAGGGTAGGTGTGGCTCCAAACACTTTCCTTCAGGCAATGATTATTCATGTTCTTTTCTTTTTCATTCTTACACACACACAAATACACACCCCTAGCCTCATTCCACTCCACCACCAGTTCTCCATTGCAAAAGCAGGCCAGGAAAAGCAGAGTTAAACAGAACACCAGAATTGAAAGGGACCTTAGAGATCTTCTAGTTCAACCCCCTGGTTGAGTACCCTTGAGGTCCCATGATCCCCTTTTTGCGACCTTCGGACCAGCAAAGTCAAACCAGGTTCCACTTAATAACCGAGGTTACTAATTTAACAACTTCGATGAATCACTTAACAAACATGGCCAGATGTTTAATGCTGAAGCACAGAAAGAAGATAATATAATTTAAATTCTTAATAATAACCTTCTCTCCCCCTGTATTGCTATTGTTATAATTAGATTTAAGGCATGATATGAATATTTTTTTTCTTTCTTGTATGAAGAGTAGAAGTAAATTTGGAACTTTCCTTGTACAGGACAGATTGATTGATTGATTGATTGATTGATTAACTTACTTACTTACTTACTTACTTACTTACTTACTTACTTACTTACTTACTTACTTACTTATTTATTTATTAGATTTGTATGCCGCCCCTCTTCGAAGACTCGGGGCGGCTAACAACAATAAAAAAGACAATGTAAACAAATCTAATATTAAAAATAATCTAAAAAACCCCAATTTAACCCTGCTGTTCTGTTCGGGTCGTATGTGACCCGAAGCCAAGTTTGAGTCCCTGTAAAAAATTTTCCCTGCATATCTGAAACTTGAAATTTCATGACTTTTCATCATTTCAGGGGTTCTCTCTATGAGAATTTTTTTGGGGGGGTGGGGGGCTTAGTTTTTGCTGAGCAAAAAAAGTTCCTAATGTTATGTTCGGGTCACATACGACCCGGACCGAAAACACTTCATTTGAAGTGCTTATGTTTGGTCAATTTGAAAACTTTTTTCACTTGGAAAGTAGTCTGAACATTTCTGCACACAATGATATGAAAATTGAAATGAAAAAATTAATCCTTATTGGTTTATTTTGCACATAAATGTGCCGCCCCCCCCGTTTTTGTGATTTTTTTTCAATTTATGGATAGTTTTGCTTGCAAAATCCATTCTATTTTACTGGAGTTGGTGTGGGATTGGTAGCTTGAACATTTCTGAATATAAGAAAAATATAAAGGAACTGAAAAAAATGATTCTTACTGGTTTTTTAACATCAGAAATAAGGCCTCCCCCCCCCTCGGCTGCTTGCAATCATTTTCACTTTTTATTTTTTTATGCTCCAAATCCGAAATATTCTTTAAAATCTTAGGCATTCATTTACTCAATTTAACAATGCTGGTCATCAAAAAATATTTTTGGGGTGGTGGCTAATTGTTTTCTGGGCCAAAAAAAATCATAACTTCAAATCTGTTTCTGTTCGTATATGACAGGACCAAAAATATTTTTTTTAGGTACTTGAATTTAATCTTTTTGAAAACTTTTTCAACTGGAAAACTAGTTTGAACATTTATGAACATAATGATATGAAAATTGAACTGGAAAAATTGAGACTTATATTTTTATTTTGATCAAAAAGCCCCTCCCCCCATCCTTTTTGAATTTTGTGTCAATTTATATTTTTTAAGGCTACAAATCCCTAAGGAATTTCCCCCCAAAAGGTTTGATATACTAAATTGAACAATCCTGAACATAAGAAAAATATAAATGAACTGAAAAAAATGACTCTTATTGGTTTATTGTTTTATACTCGAGTATAAGCCTACTCGAGTATAAGCCTATTTGAGTATAAGCATGGGGGCCCATTTATGAGCAAAATAAACCAATAAGGATCATTTTTTCAGTTTAATTTTCATATCATTATGTTCAGAAAGGTTCAAGCTACCAATCCCACACCAAAATAGAATAGTAAAATAGAATGCATTTTGCAGGCAAAATTATCAATAAACTCAAAAGTTTTGATATACTAAATTGAACAATCCTAAACATAAGAAAAATAGAAATGAACTGAAAAAAAATGATTCTTATTGGTTTATTTTTGAATATAAGACCATATCATTTTATACTCGAGTATAAGCCTACTCGAGTATAAGCCTATTTGAGTATAAGCATGGGGGCCCATTTATGAGCAAAATAAACCAATAAGGATTAATTTTCTCAGTTCAATTTTCATATCATTGTGTGCAGAAATGTTCAAGCTACCAATCCCACACCAACTTTAGTAAAATAGAATGGATTTTGCAAGCAAAACTATCCATAAATTGAAAAAACTTTCACAAAAACGGGGGGGGAGGCACATTTATGTGCAAAATAAACCAATAAGGATTAATTTTTTCAGTTCAATTTTCATTCCATTGTGTGCAGAAATGTTCAAACATGTTTCCAGGTGAAAAAAGCTTTCAAAAAGACCAAACATAAGCACTGCAAATGAAGAGTTTTCGGTCCGGGTCAGGGTGACCCGGGAACATAACATTAGGAACTTTTTTCGAACAGAACAGCAGGGTTAAAGAACCACTCATACATACAAGCATACCGTGTATAAATTCTATAAGCCTAGGGGGAAGGGAAATTTCAATTCCCCCATGCCTGACGACAGAGGGGGGTTTTAAGGAGCTTGCAAAAGGCAAGAAGGGTGGGAGCAACTCTGATATCTGGGGGGAGTTGGTTCCAGAGAGTCGGGGCCGCCACAGAGAAGGCTCTTCCCCTAGGTCCCGCCAGACGACATTGTTTAGTCGACGGGACCCGGAGAAGGCCAACTCTGTGGGACCTAACTGGTCGCTGGGATTTGTGTGGCAGAAGGCGGTCCCGGAGATAATCTGGTCCGATGCCATGAAGGGCTTTATAGGTCATAACCAACACTTTGAATTGTGACCGGAAACCGATCGGCAACCAATGTAGACTGCGGAGTGTTGGAGTAGCATGGGCATGTTTAGGAAAGCCCATGATAGCTCTCGCAGCTGCATTCTGCAGGATCTGAAGTTTCCGAACACTTTTCAAAGGTAGCCCCATGTAGAGAGCGTTACAGTAGTCAAGCCTCGAGGTGATGAGGGCATGAGTGACTGTGAGCAGTGACTCCCGGTCCAAATAGGGCCACAATTGGTGCACCAGGCGAACCTGGGCAAACGTCCCCCTCGCCACAGCTGAAAGATGGTTCTCTAATGTAAGCTGTGGATCGAGGAGGACGCCCAAGTTGCGGACCCTCTCTGAGGGGGTCAATAATTTCCCCCCCCCCAGCATTATGGACGGACAGATGGAATTGTCCTTGGGAGGCACAACCCACAGCCACTCCGTCTTATCCAGGTTGAGATATATTGAAATGAGGTTTAAAAACACAAATGAGATAAGTAAGAATATAAGAAGCAGACTAAAGCACTATGGCATAGTTTTAGTAGAAAAAAAGCAAACATTTTGATAGCTGATAGCATTTTGAACCCAAATGAGAACAGAAAACAATCTTTGAAATCCAGATGACAAAATTAGAAAAGGAAGATAGCACAAGTTCAATGGTGTATACCAAAACAAAACGGATAAACAATTAAGAATTTTGATTGAGAATTTGGCAATTGATATTAAATTGTATTGAATTCTAATGTGAAGGTATGTGGATTTATATTTCTGTAAGGTGTGGAGGAAAAAAATTAAAAAAAATTGTATCCCAAACGTGGTCAGAAATGGAGCAAAATTTACTGAACAATTTTCTCAACTTAACAAACATAAATTCTGAGCTCAGCTGCCGTAATAAGGTGAGGAATAACTAATTTACCGACCGCAGTGATTCGCTTAACAACCGCGGCAAGACAAGTTGTAAAAAAAAAACCCGTCACTTAACAAACATTTTGCTTAAGCACAGAGGTTTGAGGAGTCAATTCCCAAACCAATTTGGCCGGTTAAAAAAAAATATCAAGGCACCCCCATTTCTCCTCAGGAAGAAATTGCTGACGTGAAGAGATTTGAAAGGATTCGATCTTGTTTCTTTTCTTAGCTCGATCGACGATTCCGTTATCAATATCGCTGCGTCCTTCAGAATGGCCGAAGTGCTCTTTCAAAATCAGTATCTCCCGTATTTATTTATTATTTATTAGATTTATTGGATTAGATTTATTTTTACTTCCCCTTCCCTGATGAATTAGCTGCTGTTACTTCTTTTTTTTTAACCTGAGGGGAATAAGGGAACGGCTACCTCAGCGGTAAACTTGAGGGTCGTATATCGAATATTAGATAAAAGCTCTTTGCTAAGAATGACTTTGTATCGGATGTAATTCACGACGGATCGATTTGGCATTTTTGGACGTTTGTCACACAAAGATGTGCTTTCTGGACAGAATTTATAATGTTTCCTTTTAGTGACCGTTCGAATATTTTTCTGATAATGAAAAGTAAGGGAGACTAGTATAGATCTAATTCAAGTTATTTTGCTCTCATCAACTATATATTATATATATTATATACCTACATACCTGTACCTCACCTAAAAAAGATATGGATAAAATTGAATGGGTCCAAAGACGGGCTACACAAATAGTGGAAGGTCTTAAGCATAAAACGTATCAGGAAAGACTCAATGAACTCAATCTGTACAGTCTGGAGGACAGAAGGAAAAGGGGGGACACGATCGAAACATTTAAATATGTTAAAGGGTTCAATACGGTTCAGGAGGGAAGTGATTTTTAATAGGAAAGTGAACACAAGAACAAGGGGACACAATCTGAGGTTAGTTGGGGGGAAGATCAGAGGCAACGTGAGAAAATATTATTTGACTGAAAGAGTAGTAGGTGCTTGGAACAAACTTCCACCAGACATGGTTGGTCAATCCACAGTCACTGAATTTAAACATGCCTGGGATAAACATAGATCCATCCTAAGATAAAATACAAGAAATAGTATAAGGGCAGACTAGATGGACCCTGAGGTCTTTTTCTGCCGTCAATCTTCTATGTTTCCATGTACCCATCAAAATCTATGAATATATCATATATGTAATACAGTATATATATTATATATATATGTATATTTTAACCGGTCAAATTATATATAATCAATTACTTCTATAGTCCACAAGATGGGGCAGGCCAACTAGGCAGAAAAATAACTAATACTGTATACTGCAGAAGCATTAGCCATTTGCTGATAAAATCAATATGGTTGAGCAATCGAACACTCCTACTTGAAAAAGAGGAATAAACACGCTCAGAGAGGAAGGAACAGTTTACAAAGATATTAGAGAGATATCAGGGTAAGCACGGTGGAAGATCATTTGACCAAGATTTGAAGGCTCCATATCACACAATGATGGGTGTTGTGGTTAGCTCTGGCCCAGCTCCTGCCCCAAGGACTGTGGGTGTGGGGGAGACATCCACATGCTGCAGGCCTGTTGTGCTCCTGGTGGAATCTGCTGATGAAGGCTCCTCTGACCAAGAAGACATGAGTGACAGGGAGGAGGAGAGTGGGGCAGACAGCTCAGAAGGAGATCAATTCTCTAGCTCCTCCTTGGATTCAGAACAAGAGTTAATGATACAGCCACACATGCGGAGAGCGATGCATAGGCAGCAACAACTGAGAGATTATTATCAAAGAAAATGAGGCCACCTGTGGTTGGGTGGGTCTGTGGTCATTAGTGAGGCTGCTATAAAGAGCAGCCTGTGGGTTTGGCCATTGTGGAGGATTATCTGATCTTTGTATTTCATGACTGCTTTACTGATTTTGACCTTTTGTGTGCTGATTTTTCCCCGCTTTGAAACTAAACCAGGGCAAAGTGTATTTCACTTTGTGAAAGAAGAAGGGCTGTGAATTGCCTCACAGCTGCAAGCTAAGTATCACAGAACTGATAAGGGACTTGTACAAATTACCAGTTTGTTTGGAGACGAGTGCTCTTTGCTTTACCAAAAGAGGGCTTGGTTTAAGTGAATTTCCATTATAAAGAACATTGTTTTGCATTTTCAAACGTGTGTGTGTCTGAAATTTGTACCTATGAATTTTTGGGAGGAGTCTACCAGAGAGAACAACAGAACAATGGGTAACTAGGTTCCTCAAATGTAGCCCAGCCCTCCAGATGTGTGGCTGAGAATTTGAGGGGGATTCTAGAGGTAGGTCCTCGACTTACAACGATTCCATTTAGTGACCGTGCAAAGTTAACAATGGATTTGCCTTCTGACTGTTGGGGCTTCAGCTCCGGTCATGCTGAATAGGGTTGTTGGAGATTATGATGGAAACTGAAACCCAACAGCAATCGGGAAGGCAATCAAAGCGTTTTGGGGAATAATTGACAGACCCGTAAAAAGCTAACTAACAAAAACCCAGGAAGGGAATATGTCTCTGCTTGCTTTTTGCCAGAGGACCCGTTCCACTCAAATATTTTGGCACGCCCAGGAGGTGCATTCTTGCTAGGGCTTAAATCAAGAGCCTGGAAATTAATTCATCCTGGCACTGGCAGGCGCCTTTTTTTGTGGCAAAAGCCAACCATCATATAAGACATAAAAAAAAGAAATTTGGGCAAACATACACAGGTGGCTGTGGAAGAGAAAGAGAGAGAAAGAAAAAGAGGAAGAGGAAGGAAAGAAAAAGAGAGAGAGGAAGGAAGGAAGGAGGGAGGGAGGAAGAAAGAAAAGAGAAAGGAAGAAAGGAGGCAGGAAGGGAAAGAAAGGAAGGAGAAAGGAAGGAGAGACAAAGGAAGAAAGGAAGGAAGGAAGGAAGCAGGGAGGCAGGAAGGAAGGAAGAAAAGAGAAAGGAAGAAAGGAGGCAGGAAGGAAGGAAGGGAAAGAAAGGAAGGAGAAAGGAAGGAGAAACAAAGGAAGGAAGGAAGGAAGCAGGGAGGCAGGGAAGGAAGGGAGGAAAGAGGAAGGAAGGAAAGAAGCAGGGAGGGAGGAAGGAGAAGGAAGGAAAGAATGAAAGAGAAAGGAAGAAAGGAGGCAGGAAGGAAGGAAGAGAAAGAAAGGGAGGAAGAAGGCAGGGAGAAAGGTGGAGAACAAAAAAAGGAAGTAAGAGAGAAAGAGAGAGGAAGGGGAGGAAGGGAAGGAGAAGGCAGGCAGGCAAGAAGGAAGGAAGGAAGGAAGGAAGGAAGGAAGGAAGGACTGAAAGGAAAGGAGAAAAAGGAAAAATATTGGGTTTCATCCCCCTTTTCCTGAAAACCCCTTCCCAACGAGTCAAGGAGTTTCATTCTTGGGAATCGGGGATCAGCCTTCAGCCGGAAGGATCCAGTTCTCCAGAGCGATCTGGCAATCTCCCTATAAACCAGGTCGTTTCTTCCAAGCATTCTTTCTCTATCTAGATCCCTCCCTTATCCAAGAGGGCAAAAGGTTCACTCGTTCCAAGGTTCAGCCTTCCAGCAATCTCTGCACTCTGTTTATGCTGGCTAGCTTAAAACGCAGCTAAACCTCAAGCAGGAGATATTTATTTCCTTCCCTTTCAGGAGTTTTTTCCCCCCCTCTTGAAATCATTTCGCTTCTCATCCAAAAACCTTCTTCAGTTCTGACTGAGTGGTGGGGAATGGAAGGCTTTATATATTCCTTGGAAGCAGCTGGTCCTCAGTACTTTTGGTTGTCCAGATAACATCAGGACAATAATCATGTTCTATATTTTTCTGCAATGTACTGTGTAAAATGATTGTTGAGTGTTTGGTTGATAGGTTTGTCTTTTAATTGTTTTTGAATTGTAGTATTCATTGGATTTACATTATTGTTCTGTTTTTATATATGCTGTGAGCCGCCCTGAGTCCTCGGAGAGGGGCGGCATACAAATCCAATTATATAAATAAAATAAAATAAAATAAAATAAAATAAAATAAAATAAATAAGATAAATAAGATAAATAAAATAAAATAAATAAATAAATAAAATAAATAAAATAAATAAAATAAATAAAATAAATAAAATAAATAAAATAAATAAAATAAATAAAATAAATAAAATAAATAAAATAAATAAAATAAATAAAATAAATAAATAAAATAAATAAAATAAAATAAATAAATAAAATAAAATAAAATAATAAAATAAAATTTAAAAATAAATAACTGTCACGAGGATTTGGACCAGAATATCTCCGAGACCGCCTTCTGCCGCACGATTCTGCCGCACGAATCCCAGCGATCGATTAGGTCCCACAGAGTGGGCCTTCTCCGGGTCCCGTCAACTAAACAATGTCGGTTGGCGGGCCCCAGGGGAAGAGCCTTCTCTGTGGCGGCCCTGACTCTCTGGAACCAGCTCCCCCCAGAGATTAGGACTGCCCCTACTTTCCTTGCATTTCGTAAGCTCCTTAAAACCCACCTTTGTCGTCAGGCATGGGGGAACTAAGACATCTCCCCCGGGCATATACAATTTATGCATGGTATGTTTGTATGTATGTTTGTTTAGTAAATAGGTTTTTAAAAATATTTTAAATTATAATTTAGATTTGTCATGAATTGTTTTGTTTTGCTGTGAGCCGCCCCGAGTCTGCGGAGAGGGGCGGCATACAAATCTAAATAATAAATAAATAAATAATAAATAAATAAATATACGCTGCTCAAAAATAAAATAAAATAAAGGGGACACTTAAAAAACAGAATATAACTCCAAGTAAATCAAACTTCTGTGAAATCAAACTGTCCATTTAGGAAGCAACGCTGATTGACCGTCAATTTCACATGCTGTTGGCGCAAATGGAATAGTTGAGCACATTGCGACATTTTGGGGAATGTTCTTGCCAAGGAGACATGGAGTCTACCTCTTCTCCAAAAGCACCTAGGGGCAGGACAAGAAGCAACTTGGGTGGAAGCTTATCAAAAGAGAGACGTCACCTGAAACTTGAAGGAGAAATTCCATGAGAAGCAGAGCAATTGTTCCATCGAACAGTTTGCCTTCCAAAACTGTAAGTGTTCCATCGCTGGAGGTTTTCAAGAAGTATTTTGGCCCATTTCCTCCCATGTTGACTGTATGACTGCAACTTGTTGCTTACAGTTGGGCTACAAGAATGGTGGAAGGTCTTAAGCATAAAACATATCAGGAAAGACTTAATGAACTCAATCTGTCTAGTCTGGAGGACAGAAGGGAAAGGGGGGACATGATCGAAACATTTAAATATGTTAAAGGGTTAAATAAGGTCCAGGAGGGAAGTGTTTTTAATAGGAAAGTGAACACAAGAACAAGGGGACACAATCTGAAGTTAGTTGGGGGAAAGAGCAAAAGCAACATGAGAAAATATTAGTAGTAGATCCTTGGAACAAACTTCCAGCAGACGTGGTTGGTAAATCCACAGGAACTGAATGTAAACATGCCTGGGATAAACATATATCCATTGTAAGATAAAATACAGGAAATAATGTAAGGGCAGACTAGATGGACCATGAGGTCTTTTTCTGCCGTCAGTCTTCTATGTTTCTATATCCTAATATTTTTATTAATATTGCTTCTTCATTGCTTATTTGACCCCTATGACAATCATTAATTTATTTATTTATTTATTTATTATTTATTAATCAGATTTGTATGCCGCCCCTCTCCGCAGACTCGGGGCGGCTCACAGCAATAATAATACAATGTAAACAAATCCAATATTTAAGTTAATTTAAAAAACCCCAATTTAGAAACCAATCATACATACTCAATCATACATTAAGTGTTGTACCACATGATTCTTGACAAATGTATCTTTTTCTTTTATGTACGCTGAGAGCATCTGCACCAAAGACAAATTCCTTGTGTGTCCAATCACACTTGGCCAATAAAATTCTATTCTATTCTATTCTGTTTTCAACTACTTTCTCAGGTTTATGACCCCACCAGTTCTTTGCGACTGGTAGGTGGTAGTTGTGGCAGAGGTTCCAATGAAGCATTTGGAAGTAGTATTAAGTAGTTGTGCCTCAGTTTGTAGCCCATCTATATGATTTTCTTGCAGCCGCTGAGGATGTGATCAATGGTTTCATTACCTTCCTTGCAAAATCTGCATTGTTGCTGTTGTTATTATTATTATTATTATTATTATTATAGAAACATAGAAGATTGACGGCAGAAAAAGACTTCACGGTCCATCCAGTCTGCCCTTATACTATTTCTGCTATTTTATCTTAGGATGGATCTATGTTTATCCCAGGCGGGTTTCAATTCAGTGACTGTGGATTGACCAACTACGTCTGCTGGAAGTTTGTTCCAAGCATCTACTACTTTCAGTAAAATAAAATTTTCTCACGTCAATTCAGATCCTTCCGCAACTAACTAACTTGTTCTTGTATTCACTTTCCTATTAAAAACACTTCCCTCTTGAAACTTATTGAACCCCTTGACATATTTAAATAGAATAGAATAGAATTTTATTGGCCAAGTGTGATTGGACACACAAGGAATTTGTCTTGGTGCAGATGCTCTCAGCGTACATAAAAGAAAAAGAGACATTTGTCAAGAATCATGTGGTTCAACACTTAATGATTGTCATAGGGGTCAAATAAGCAATGAAGAAACAATCAATATTAATAAAAATCTTAGGATACAAGCAACAAGTTGCAGTCCTACAGTCCTAAGTGGGAAGAAAAGGATGATAGGAATGATGAGAAAAACTAGTAGAAATAGAAGTGCAGATTTAGTAAAAAGGGAATTATTTGTTTAGTAGAGTGAGAATAAATATTTATTTAGTAAACGTTTCGATCGTGTCCCTCCCTTTCCCTTCTGTCCTCCAGACTATAGAAATTGAGTTCATTTTTATTATTATCATTATCATTATCATTATTATTATTATTATTATTATTATTATTATTATTATGTCAGTACAACACAGCAAACGAGATCACCATGCTGGATTTCGTATTTCATCATCAGTCACGGGCTTATGCCAGAGTCGTTGCAGCTCGATTTTTAGATCTTCGTATTTCACTAATTTCTCTAGCTGCTTCTCCTCAATTCTGCTGTCTCCTGGGATTGCGATGTCGATGATCCATACTTTCTTTTTCTCCACAATCACAATGTCTGGTGTGTTATGCTTCAGAATTCGGTCAGTCTGAAGTCGGAAGTCCCACAGTAGTTTTGCTTGCTCATTTTCGACCACTTTTTCGGGATTATGATCCCACCAGTTCTTTGCCACTGGTAAACCCGGATAAGACGGAGTGGCTGTGGGTTTTGCCTCCCAAGGACAATTCCATCTGTCCGTCCATTACCCTGGGGGGGGAATTATTGACCCCCTCAGAGAGGGTCCGCAACTTGGGCGTCCTCCTCGATCCACAGCTCACATTAGAGAAACACCTTTCAGCTGTGGCGAGGGGGGCGTTTGCCCAGGTTCGCCTGGTGCACCAGTTGCGGCCCTATCTGGACCGGGACTCATTGCTCACAGTCACTCATGCCCTCATCACCTCGAGGTTCGACTACTGTAATGCTCTCTACATGGGGCTACCTTTGAAAAGTGTTCGGAAACTTCAGATCGTGCAGAATGCAGCTGCGAGAGCAGTCATGGGCTTACCTAGGTATGCCCATGTTTCACCATCACTCCGCAGTCTGCATTGGCTGCCGATCAGTTTCCGGTCACAATTCAAAGTGTTGGTTATGACCTTTAAAGCCCTTCATGGCATCGGACCAGAATATCTCCGAGACCGCCTCCTGCCGCACGAATCCCAGCGACCGATTAGGTCCCACAGAGTGGGCCTTCTCCGGGTCCCGTCAACTAAACAATGCCGGTTGGCGGGTCCCAGGGGAAGAGCCTTCTCTGTGGCGGCGCCGGCTCTCTGGAACCAACTCCCCCCGGAGATTAGAACTGCTCTTCCTGCCTTCTGAAAACTCCTTAAGACTCACCTTTGCCGTCAGGCATGGGGAAACTAAACATCTCCCCTGGGCATGTTAATTATACATGGTATGCTTGTGTGTGTGTTTGCTATTACATGGGGTTTTTCTTAAATCGTTAAATATTTTAATTAATTGGATTGTGGTGACTGTTTTTACTTGTTGTGAGCCGCCCCGAGTCTTCGGAGAGGGGCGGCATACAAGTCCAACTAATAAATAAATAATAAATAAATAAAATGGTAGTTCCGGCACAAGTTCCAGTGGATCATTAAAAATAATAATAATAATAATAATAATACCTCCAAGTCTCTTCCGAAATCTTTCGTTCTATTATAATAATTCTCTATGTGGATGGATTCTGGAATACCTTTCCAAAGGAACCACCAGAAATCCATTTACAGAGAAACAGATGCCCGTGTTTAAAAAAAGCCCACATCCCACCATCATTAGCCGTGACGACAAAACTATCATTTGAGGAGGACACAACCCCAGGCGTAACTCAATCCACAGCAAGAACTATTTTACGTGGTGAGCAACTGCCGAGGAATGGAGAACGCCGGTATATTTATCCCTTGGACATGCGTTCCGAAAGGACATTGCCCCTCGCTTCTAAAAGCGGAAATTCCACGGCGGAGAAATACGGGATTCTCTTCAACAACGGGCAGAAATCTTTAATAAATCTGAACTGCAAACTGTTCTCCATTTCCCACCCCCTCCCAAAACCAGGACAGAAAATGCAGAAACAATGACAAGAGTGGAAAATGAAATAGCAAAAAAAAAAAAAATTTTTTTCATAGAAACATAGAAGTCTGACGGCAGAAAAAGACCTCATGGTCCATCTAGTCTGCCCTTATACTATTTCCTGTATTTTATTTTACAATGGATATATGTTTATCCCAGGCATGTTTAAATTCAGTTACTGTGGATTTACCAACCACGTCTGCTGGAAGTTTGTTCCAAGGATCTACTACTCTTTCAGTAAAATAATATTTTCTCATGTTGCTTTTGATCTTTCCCCCAACTAACTTCAGATTGTGTCCCCTTGTTCTTGTGTTCACTTTCCTATTAAAAACACTTCCCTCCTGAACCTTATTTAACCCTTTAACATATTTAAATGTTTCGATCATGTCCCCCCTTTCCCTTCTGTCCCCCAGACTATACAGATGGAGTTCATTCAGTCTTTCCTGAT
This sequence comes from Erythrolamprus reginae, assembly GCF_031021105.1. Taxonomy (NCBI): domain Eukaryota; kingdom Metazoa; phylum Chordata; class Lepidosauria; order Squamata; family Dipsadidae; genus Erythrolamprus; species Erythrolamprus reginae. The sequence goes on from NC_091959.1 coordinate 45,465,669, forward strand.
ACGTTTGATGCTTAAGACCTTCCACCATTCTTGTAGCTCGTCTCTGGATTGATGATTATCTGATAAATTGTGAAATGTAAAAATAATTAAGATGTACAAATATATCCAACAGATTTTGAAAGGTCGCAGTTTTAGCAGTCAACAGTACAGTTGACAACTCGTTTTGTTTATGTGTGTGTAATGTTTTGTTACTTTCTTGTTTGTTTTTGTGGGTTTTTTTTCTTTAATGTATTAAATTAATAAAGTTTTTTTTTTTAAAGGAATTTTTCACATGCCAAATTCTTGGAAATTCTCATAACCATCTTTGTTTATAATAATAATTATAATAAAACAACAACAACAACAACAACAATAATAATTATAATAATAAAATAATAATAATAATAATAATAATAATAATAATAATAATATGTGTGTGTAATGTTTTGTTAGTTTCTTGTTTGTTTTTGTGGTTTGTTTTTTTCCTCTTTAATGTATTAAACTAATAAAGTTTTTTTTTAAAAAGAAATTTTTCACATGCCAAATTCTTGGAATTTCTTTGTCTATAATAATAATAATAATAATAATAATAATAATAGTAATAATAATAGTAATAATAATAATAATTAATAATAGTAATAGTAATAGTAATAATAGTAATAATAGTAATAGTAGTAGTAATAATAATAATAATAATAATAATAATAATAATAATAATAATAATAAACATTTATCTATAGTGTCCTTTTAACAAAGGGCATAACAGCATGTTAGCAATATCACTTTTTTTTAACAGAGCCAACATATTGCGCCCACAATCCGGGTCCTCATTTTACCCATCTCAGAAGGAGGGAAGGCTGAGTCAACCTTGAGCCGGTGATGAGATTTGAACTGCTGACCTACCGATCTAGAGTCAGCTTTAGTGGCCTGCAGTACTGCACTCTACCTGCTGCGCCACCTCGGCTCTCTTTGACATTAAAAATGCAGGGAATGGGATAACAGAGAGAAATGGAAGGGACCTTGGAGGTCTTCTAGTCCAACTCCCCTCTCAAGGAGGAGACCCTAGTGAAGGATCTTGGAGTCCTAGTGGACAACCATTTAAATATGAGCCAGATGTGTGCAGCAGCTGCCAAAAAAGCCAACACAGTTCTAGGCTGCATTAACAGAGGGATAGAATCAAGATCATGTGAAGGGTTAATACCACTTTATAAGGCCTTGGTAAGGCCACACTTGGAAATATTGCATTCAGTTTTGGTCACCACGATGCAAAAGGATGTTGAGACTTTAAAAAGATTGCAGAGAAGAGCGACAAAGATGATTAGGGGACCGGAGGCTAAAACATATGAAGAACGGTTGCAGGAACTGGGCATGGCTAGTTTGATGAAAAGAAGGACCAGGGGAGACATGATAGCAGTCTTCCAATATCTCAGGGGTTGCCACAAAGAAGAGGGAGTCAAGCTATTCTCCAAAGCACCTGAAGGCAAATAGACTCCAAATATACTTTAATCATGGTAACCAAAACTGGAGGCAATATTACAAGTGTGGTCTTACCACAAGATTATTAAACAGTACTAATACTTGGTGTCACCTGCAGCTGAAATATCAAATTCCAAACTGGAAAAGTCATCGGACTCAGCTAAAATCGCTTCTATACATCTTTCTTTCTTTCTTTCTTTCTTTCTTTCTTTTCCTTTCTTTTTCTTTCTCTCTCGCTTTCATTCTTTCTTTGTCTTTCTTTCTCCCTCTCTCTCTTTTTGTTGTTCTTTTTTTCCTTCCTTCCTTTTTCTTTCTCTCTCTGACGTTCTTCCTTTCTTTTCTTTCTTTCTCTCTGTGTCATTCTTTCTTTTACTTATTTATTTTCTTTCTCTCTCTCTCTGTTGTTTCTTCCTTCCTTCTTTTTTCTCTGTCGTTCTTTCCGTTCTTCCTTCCTTCCTCTTCCTCTCTCTCTGCTGTTCTTTCCTTCCTTCCTTCCTCTTTCTCTCTTTCTGTCGTTCTTTCTTTCTTTTATTTATTTGTTTATTTATTTCTTTTCCTTCCTTCCTTTCTCTCTCTCTTTGTCATTCTTTCCTTCCTTCCTTCTTCTTTCTTTCTCTCGCTCTCTGTCTTTCTTTCTTTCTTTCTTTTATTTATTTATTTCTTTTTCTTTCTCTCTCTCTCTGTTGTTCCTTCCTTCCTTTCTCTCTCTCTTTGTCATTCTTTCCTTCCTTCCTTCCTCTTTCTCTTTATCTCTGTTCTTTCCTTCCTTCCTTCCTCTTTCTTTCTCTCTCTCTCTCTGTCGTTCTTTCTTTTTCTTTCTCTCTTTCTCTCTCTGTCATTCTTTCTTTCTTTCTTTTCCTTTCTTTCTTTCTCTTTTTAAGTGGGGAGTACAGTTGAGAGGGATTCCTGCAGAGGACAACAGAGCATGGAAAGAAGGGTGAGGCTTCCCGCCTCTCTTACTTGAAAAACTGGCTTCGGGACAGTGAATCAAGGCCATAGCAAGGTCCTTTCCCCTTCCGTGCCAGATTGTGCAGCCAACAAAGAGTTATTTCTTGGGAGGCAACATCAGGGGGAAACCCCCCCCAGCTTTCTCGCTTGCCTTCGTTTGAGAACAGATGGACCCAGTAGGTCTCTTTCTAACTGACCGCCAAAACCCAAAAGCAGTCCAGTTAAGATGCCTCAAGGACTTGAGTTTGCAATAAAAGTGGCTCGGGTTTTCTCCAAGGCATAATTTCTTACCCAAGCACCAGCAGGAACAAAACCGAATGGAATAGAACAGAATAACAGTGTTGGAAGGGATCTTGGAGGTCTTCTAGTCTTCTAGGTAAAGTTGGCAGGGGTAGACAAAATTGGCTCTTCTATGACTTGTGGACTTCAACTCCCAGAATTCCTGAGCCAATAAGGCTAGCTCAGGAATTCTGGGAGTTGAAGTCCACATGTCATAGAAGAGCCAATTTTGTCTACCCCTGTTCTAGTCCAACCTTCTGCTCATGCAGGAAGCACTCTGTCATATTTATTTATTTATTATTTTATTATTATTTATTGGATTTGTACGCCGCCCCTCTCCGCAGACTTGGGGCGGCTAACAACAATGATAAAAAACAACATGTAACAATCCAATTTAATAAAACAACTAAAAACCCTTATTATAAAAACCAAACATACACACAAACATACCATACATAACTTGTAATGGCCTAGGGGAAGGAATATCCTAACTCCCCCATGTCTGGCGACAAAGGTGCGTCTTGAGTAATTTGCGAAATACAAGGAGGGTGGGGGCCGTTCTAATCTCCGGGGGGAGTTGATTCCAGAGGGATGGGGCCGCCACAGAGAAGGCTCTTCCCCTGGGGCCCGCCAAACGACATTGTTTGGTCGACGGGACCCGGAGAAGGCCAACTCTGTGGGACCTTATTGGCCGCTGGGATTCGTGCGGTAGAAGGTGGTTCCGGAGGTACTTTGGTCCAATGCCATGTAGGGCTTTAAAGGTCATATCAGACTAACTGTGGTCGAAGGACTTCAGTTTGCACCCAAAACAAGCCCAATTGTGGCTCGGGTTTTATCCAAGGCCCATTCCTTACCCAAGTATCAGCAAAAACCGCGTGTTTCCTAAACATAGCAAATGAATTAATTCAGGAAGCGAGTTGCATGTGGATATTTAAATCAGAGGAAAGAGAAATTGAACAGAAATAGTTAAAGCAAATACAGAGGAGACGCAGAGGAAAACAGAAATAAAAACAAAAACCGACTTAAAATAACAGTGAAGCATTCTGGAAATAAGTAAAAATTCTCATTCGTTAATAAATAAGAACGAAACTTTAACCACAATTGCTTCTGCTACTGAACACGAAGTAACTGTGTTTGGTTTTTAAAATATAGCAGAAGGCGTCCAGTAGCATCTTTTAGAACCGCGAGAAGCATTTTGACTTGTTAGTTGGTTTTCTATTATTAAAAATATTCAAAATTTTAGTAGGAAGCAAAATTGGCTACTAGGGAAAGGCGCTGTTAAGACTCCTAGTTTTTATTATAAAAAACATTGAAATGTTATTAAAAGAAATACCGGAAAATGGTATTATTCGATTCCTAATTATTATAAAAATACGAAAACTGTAATAAATAAAAATATATTAAAATGTGCTAGTTGAATACAGGATAACAGAGTTGGAGACATGGTAGATGATAAATGGATGATAGAAAAATTGATAGATATAGATATAATAGAAATTGAAAGAAACAGATATAGATGAATGGGTAGGTAGGTAGGTAGGTAGGTAGATGATAGATAGAAGATAGGTAGACAGACAGACAGACAGACAGACAGATCCTGTTTTCCCCCAAATAAAACATCCCCTGATAAGCCCAATTAGGTTTTTGAGTGCACGGCAATAAGGCCAAGCACTTATTTTACAGTTCAAAAAAATATAAGATAAGGTCTTATTTTCGGGGAAACAGGGTAGATGATAGATAGATAGATAGATAGACAGACAGACAGACAGACAGACAGACAGACAGACAGACAGACAGATAGATAGATAGAAAGAAAGAAAGAAGAGATAGATTATTATTATTATTATTATTATTATTATTATTATTATTATTATTATTCTGTATTATATTTGTATTCCTCCCCTCTCCGAGGACTCGGAGCGACTCCCAGCAAACAATACAATACAGTCTACAAATCCAATGTTAAGAACGGTACAATTAAGAAACCCTTATTAAGAACCATCACACAACTCAACATACCATACATAAAGCGAGACAGCCGAGGGGGAATCAATTTCCCCATGCCTGGCGACATAGGTGGGTCTTCAGTAACTTACGGAAGGCAAGGAGAGTGTGGGCGGTCCTAATCTCTGGGAGGAGTTGGTTCCAGAGGGCCGGGGCCGCCACAGAGAAGGCTCTTCCCCTGGGTCCCGCCAACAGATACCCTGTTTTCCCCCGAATTAAGACCTCCCCTGATAATAAGCCCAATTGGGCTTTTGAGGTCACGGCAATAAGGCCAAGCGCTTATTTCACTGTTCAAAAAATAATATAAGACAGGGTCTTATATTCGGGGAAACACGGTAGTTATTTAAATTGTGATTTCAATTGACTTGATCCACCTTGACACTTGCGGAGATTCACTTTCACAAACTGTGGCAAGAAAGGTCGTAAAAACAAGGCAAAAATACCTCTTAATGTAACTGTTCTCACTTAGTGACAGCAATTTTGGGCTCACCTGTAGCTCGTAAGTTGAGGAACCACCTACAAGTGTTAATATTTATTTATTTATTTATGTATTTATGTACAGTATTTATTTATGTATTTATGTATTTATTTATGTATTTATTTATTTATGTATTTATTTACAGTATGTATTTATTTATGTATTTATGTATTTACTTATGTATTTATGTATGTATGTATTGATTGATTGATTGATTGATTGGATTTGCATGCCGCCCCTCTCCATAGACTCGGGGCGGCTAACAACAGTAAGAAAAAACATCATATAAATCCAATACTAAAACAACTAAAAAACACTTATTGTAAAACCAAACATCCCTACAAACAAACATAACATGCATAAATTGTAAAGGCCTAGGGGGAAAGAATATCTCAATTCCCCCATGCCTGACGGCAGAGGTGGGTTTTAAGGAGCTTACGAAAGGCAAAGAGGGTGGGGGCAATTCTAATCTCCGGGGGGAATTGGTTCCAGAGGGCCGGGGCCGCCACAGAGAAGGCTTTTCCCCTGGGCCCCGCCAAACTACATTGTTTTGTTGATGGGACCCAGAGAAGACCTACTCTGTGGGACTTAACCGGTCGCTGGGATTCGCGCGGCAGAAGGCGGTCTCGTAGATACCCTGGTCCGGTGCCATGAAGGGCTTTATAGGTGATGACCAACACTTTGAATTGTGACCGGAAACTGATCGGCAACCAATGCAGACTGCAGAGTGTTGGTGTGACATGGGCATATTTGGGGAAGCCCATAATTGCTCTCGCAGCTGCATTCTGCACGATCTGAAGTTTCCGAACACTTTTCAAAGGTAGCCCCATGTAGAGAGCGTTACAGTAGTCGAGCCTCGAGGTGATGAGGGCATGAGTGACTGTGAGCAGTGACTCCCGGTCCAAATAGGGCCGCAACTGGTGCACAAGGCGAACCTGGGCAAACGCCCCCCTCGCCCCAGCTGAAAGATGGTTCTCTAATGTGAGCTGTGGATATTTGGGGAAACACGGTAGTTATTTAAATTGTGATTTCAATCGACTTGATCCACCCTGACTCTTGCGGAGATTCACTTTCACAAACGGTGGCAAGAAAAGTCGTAAAAACAAGGAAAAAAATACCTCTTAACGTAACTGTTCTCACTTAGTGACAGCAATTTTGGGCTCAGCTGTAGGTCGTAAGTTGAGGAACTACCTACAAGTCTTAAAATTTGACTCAAGGACTTTCTGCTCTGCTGGTTTGAGACCCACACAAACACACAAACATTCTCTGCTCCCTTCCCCCTGGAACCCACGTCCAAATTCCACCGTCCGGAAAGCGACGGGAGAATTTCATGCAGATCCAGCATTTTCAGAGACGGGGGGGGGACGGGACGTGTCTGTTTCTTGCCAAGGGAGTCTTGGCCCAGCCTGCATTCCAGTTGATTAAAACAATGACCAGAAAACAGCCAAAGATGACATCAAACTTCCTCTCCGCATCACCATCCCAGCTCCTTTCCTTCACCTCCACCCACATAGTTCGTGCAACTTCTCAAAAAATGCTTATTTGTACCATGCAGGGCTCAGCTCCTTACTGGAATGCGAGGACGACCTTGGAAAGACGGATTTCTGAAACCTATCAAGGGGGAGGGTGTCTTGGGGACAACAGAATACAAGTGGTACCTCTGCCTACCAACGCCTCTACTTACGAACTTTTCCAGACAAGAACCGGGCGTTCAAGATTTTTCTGCCTCTTCCCAAGAACCATTTTCCACTTACAAACCCGTGCCTCCGAAACTGTAACCAGAAAAGGCAGGGAGAAGTCTCCGTGGGGCCTCTGTAGGGATCTCCTGGGAGGAAACAGGGCCAGAAAAGGCGGGAAGAAGCCTCCATGGGGCCTCTCTAGGAATCTCCTGGGAGGAGTCAAGGTCAGAAAAGGCAGGAAGAAGCTTCTTTGGGGCCTCTCTAGGAATCTCCTGGGAGAAAACAGGGCCGGAAAGGTGGGGAGAAGCCTCCGTGGGGCCTCTTTAGGAATCTCCTGGGAGGAAACAGGGCCGGAAAAGGTGGGGAGAAGCCTCCGTGGGACCTCTCTAGGAATCTCCTGGGAGAAAAGAGGGCCAGAAAAAGCGGGGAGAAGCCTCCGTGGGACCTTTCTAGGAATCTCCTGGGAGGAAATGGCCAGAAAAGATGGGGAGAAGCCTCTGTGGGGCCCGTCTAGGAATTTCCTGTGAGGAAACAGGGCCGTAAAAGGCGGAGAGAAGCCTCTGTGGGGCCTCTCTAGGAATTTTCTGGGAGGAAACAGGGCCAGAAAAGGCGGGGAGAAGCCTCCATGGGGCCTCTCTAGGAATCTCCTGGGAGAAAACAGGTCCGGAAAGGTGGGGAGAAGCCTCCGTGGGGCCTCTCTAGGAATTTCCTGTGAGGAAACAGGGCCGGAAAAGGTGGGGAGAAGCCTCCGTGGGGCCTCTCTAGGAATCTCCTGGGAGGAAACAGGGCCAGAAAAGGCGTGGAGAAGCCTCCGTGGGACCTTTCTAGGAATCTCCTGGGATGAAATGGCCAGAAAAGGCGGGGAGAAGCCTCCGTGGGACCTCTCTAGGAATCAAGGAAGATCGCAACCATCACTTAACTAATGTTTTTGATGGAGGATGGGAAGTTTGGGGCAGCTCAACTGTGGTCATAAAATGAGGACTAACTGTTACTGGATGGCCGTAAGGCGAGCACTGTACCGAAAGCGGTGGCGCACCAGCGATGGGGTCACGGAGATATCCCCGGGGTTTTCTAATGAGACTCCAAGGAGTTAAACTTCTCTTTCGCAAAAGCGAAACTATCGGAGGAAGTGCCAACAATGGCCTTTGCTTGGAGCGCCAGGCTTCGATCCAAGTCCACCGAGACAAAACCAGCTTTGTTTTTTGTTTTTACATGGGGAATTGAATCATTTCATAGCACAGAAAAAATCTCTCCCTGCGATTGGGGAGGTTTTAGCCCCGCTGACCAGACTACGCAACGAGAGCATGGCTAGATTATTCTACGGCTTTGAAAAAATTGAATTTTGTGCTGAAACCTAAGGAGAAAGAAGATTTGGAATATTATAAAATTTGGGCAAAGTTTTATCAATGGATGGAAATTTTAAAAAATGCCAGGGTGATTGGACAGAAAAAACATATAACACTTCCCTGGTACAAAGCTGAAAGGATGAGATCCTGGGGCATAGAGGTTAATTCAGAGGCTGCAGGATCAAATCCCAGTGATGGTATGGCTAGCTGATGAGAGGAAACAACCTCGAAATAGATCTATACAGTGATCCCTCGATTTTCGCGGGGGTTACGTTCCAAGACCTCCCGCAAAAATCGATTTTCCGCGATGTAGCGGCGCGGAAGTAAAATACCATCTGCGCATGCGCGGGGAGCGACGAAAGTGCGGAAGCCGACAGATTGCTTTGAATGTCGGCTGACCCCGCCCCCCAACGCCTCCGGCGCCCTCGCCGCTACCGCCCCGCCCGCCCGATCCACCCCTCTCACCGCCGAGTCCTCCTGCAGCAGCGCTTGCCTCCGTTCCCCGTAGGCGCTCCCCCGCTCCCCCGATCCACCCCTCTCACCGCCAAGTCCTCCTGCAGCAGCGCTTGCCTCCGTTCCCCGTAGGCGCTCGCCCGATCCACCCCTCTCACCGCCGAGTCCTCCTGCAGCAGCGCTTGCCTCCATTCCCCGTAGGCGCTCCCCCCGCTCACCCGATCCACCCCTCTCACCGCCAAGTCCTCCTGCAGCAGCGCTTGCCTCCATTCCCCGTAGGCGCTCGCCCGATCCACCCCTCTCACCGCCGAGTCCTCCTGCAGCAGCGCTTGCCTCCATTCCCCGTAGGCGCTCGCCCGATCCACCCCTCTCACCGCCGAGTCCTCCTGCAGCAGCGCTTGCCTCCGTTCCCCGTAGGCGCTCCCCCGCTCACCCGATCCACCCCTCTCACCGCCAAGTCCTCCTGCAGCAGCGCTTGCCTCCGTTCCCCGTAGGCGCTCACCCGATCCACCCCTCTCACCGCCGAGTCCTCCTGCAGCAGCGCTTGCCTCCATTCCCCGTAGGCGCTCGCCCGATCCACCCCTCTCACCGCCGAGTCCTCCTGCAGCAGCGCTTGCCTCCATTCCCCGTAGGCGCTCGCCCGATCCACCCCTCTCACCGCCGAGTCCTCCTGCAGCAGCGCTTGCCTCCATTCCCCGTAGGCGCTCGCCCGATCCACCCCTCTCACCGCCGAGTCCTCCTGCAGCAGCGCTTGCCTCCGTTCCCCGTAGGCGCTCCCCCGCTCACCCGATCCACCCCTCTCACCGCCGAGTCCTCCTGCAGCAGCGCTTGCCTCCGTTCCCCGTAGGCGCTCCCCCGCTCACCCGATCCACCCCTCTCACCGCCAAGTCCTCCTGCAGCAGCGCTTGCCTCCGTTCCCCGTAGGCGCTCACCCGATCCACCCCTCTCACCGCCGAGTCCTCCTGCAGCAGCGCTTGCCTCCGTTCCCCGTAGGCGCTCACCCGATCCACCCCTCTCACCGCCGAGTCCTCCTGCAGCAGCGCTTGCCTCCGTTCCCCGTAGGCGCTCACCCGATCCACCCCTCTCACCGCCGAGTCCTCCTGCAGCAGCGCTTGCCTCCGTTCCCCGTAGGCGCTCGCCCGCCGCTCAAGAGCAAGAGGGGGAGAGATAGAGAAAGAGAGAGAAGGAAAGAAAGAGATGAGAGAGGGAGGAAGAGAGTGTGAGAGAGGAAGAAGCAAGATAGAGAAAGAGAGAGGGAAAGAAAGATGAGAAAGGAAGGAAGTATTTCTGAAGTATTTTTAAATTATTATTTTTTGAAAAACCGCGGTATAGCGTTTAGCGAAAATCGAGACCGCGAAAATCGAGGGATCACTGTACTAGTCTCCCTTCATTTTCATTCAGTAAAAATATCTTACACACACACACATATTTTGTTTGCTTTAACACAAAGCCGTAAGCACCAGCCTGAAGATGATGAAGAAATCTCTGAAACTTACACAGGAGATAGATAGATAGATAGATAGATAGATAGATAGATAGATAGATAGATAGATAGATAGATAGATAGATATAAAATTAACTGCCTTGGAAATGGCCCTGGGTTGGGCCGAGAGGCAAATAAGGAGCTGTGATGTTCCTTCAATATACCCTTCCCTGGTGCAGAGCTGAAGGGATTGGATACTGCAGCCTAGAGGATAATTCTCTGCCTTACAAGGCAAAGGTTGCAGGTTCAAGTCCCAGTGGGTATGGCTAGCTGATGAGGCCAAAATAAGGCCAAAATAGATCTATCCTAGTCTCCCTTAATTTTCAAATTCAGCAAAAAAAAACCCCTGTGACATATGTATGTATGTATGTATGTATGTATGTATGCATTTATGTATGTATGTAATATATATATACAGTATTTACATATTTTTGCTGATACGTGAAAAGGAAGGGAGCCTGTTATAGATCTATTTCGACCTTGTTATGGTCTCATCACACAGATATACTCTTACTGGGATTTGAACTTGTAGCCTTCTGCATGCAAGTCAGGATATTAACCTCTAAGCCACAATCTCACTTCCGAATCAGTCTTTACCAAGGAAGAGCTATATGGTTGTTTTTCCTGTCAAAATAACCCTGGTATTCCCAAATATCCCACTTATCAGCAAAAATATGTAACCATGTAAATTATAGTTTGTATATAAATTTTTTCATCTGCCTTGGATCACAACACCCATTATTATTTATTATTTATTAATTAGATTTGCATGCCGCCCTTCTCCGAAACTACGGGGCGGCATACAAATCTAATAAATAAATAATATAAATATCTAATAAATAATATCTAATAAATAAATAATATCACACCGTACATGAATTTTCCCGGGCAGGAGAGAAGTAGGGGAAAGGGGAGCAAAGCTGAATTCAATTTATTTAAATCTGGGATCCATTGTGCAGATGGTTTTGAGAGACGCTGTCGGGCCAGGCCAGAATTAGGGAGCTGATATCATCAAATAAAATCGGCATAATCCATAAAAGATGTGTCAAGAGACAGGGATAATAAAATACACAACTCGACGGACGCCTCCCAAAATAAACGGTGCGGAATTGCCATGTGGGAATCCATCTACGGCGTTCGTTGGATTAGGACACATCTCAGTTTACGTAGGATACATAAGAATTCTTTCAAAAGCAAGGGGGAAAAGCTTGGTTAACTCCCTTCCTGTCTGTCTATCTGTCTATCTTGTCTCAGATATATAAGATTGATTCCAGGGTCATATTTTTTTTTAAAAAAAATAGTACTGACGGTTTTGTAGATACCAACTACAGATTGCTCTGGATTTACAGGCCAAATTTACATTGTTAAGCAAAACAGTTGTTTAGTGTGTCACATCCAATTTTACAAAGTTTTTGTGGTGGTGGTGGTGGTGGAGGAGGAGGAGGAGGAGGAGGAGGAAGAAGAAGAAGAAGGAAGAGGAAGAGGAGAAGGTGGGAAAGAAGAGGAGAAGGAGGAGGAGGAGAAGGAAGAGGAGAAGGTGGGAAAGAAGAGGAGGAGGAAGAGGAGGAGAAGAAGAAGGAAGAGGAGAAGGTGGGAAAGAAGAGGAGGAGGAGGAGAAAAAGGAAGAGGAAGAAGGAAGAGGAGAAGGTGGGAAAGAAGAGGAGGAGGAGGAGGAGGAGAAGAAGAAGAAGAAGAAGAAGAAGAAGAAGAAGAAGAAGAAGAAGAAGAAGAAGAAGAAGAAGAAGAAGAAGAAGAAGAAGAAACAACTACAGTACTATTACACCAGTTACAAACTGAAGAAGCTTCTTAGATGTGAAGTTGCTTTTAAGGAACAATTTTAACAGATAACCTGGCTGATCCTGGTTGATCCCAGGATGCTGACAGCAACCCGTATCAACCATTAGCACCAGCGAGAGCCATCATGGGGCTTCCAAGATTCGCCCATGTTTCCTCAACACTCCATGGCCTGCATTGGCTGCCGATCAGTTTCCGGTCACAATTCAAAGTGTTGGTCATGACCTTTAAAGCCCTACATGGCTTTGGACCAGACTACCTCCGGAACCGCCTGCTACCGCACGAATCCCAGCGACCGATAAGGTCCCACAGAGTTGGCTTTCTCCGGGTCCCGTCAACTAAACAATGTCGTTTGGCGGGCCCCAGGGGAAGAGCCTTCTCTGTGGCGGCCCCAGCCCTCTGGAACTAACTCCCCCAGGAGATTAGAACTGCCCCCACCCTCCCCTGTCTTTCGTAAACTACTCAAGACTCATTTATACCGCCAGGCATGGGGGAGTTGAGATATTCCTTCCCCCTAGGCCATTATAAGTTATGCATGGTATGTTTGTGTGTATGTTTGGTTTTATAAATAAGGGTTTTTAGTTGTTTTATTATTGGATTGTCACATGCTGTTTTTATTATTGTTGTTAGCCGCTCCGAGTCTACGGAGAGGGGCGGCATACAAATCCAATAAATTATTATTATTATTATTATTATTATTATTATTATTATTATTATTATTTGTGACAATGTTCAGTTGACTGAGTTTCATGTTTAATAAATAAGAGATTATTATTATTATTATTATTATTATTATTATTATTATTTTCACAAAAAACAGTAATACACAGCAAACAAGATTTATATGCTGGATTTCATATCACGATATCACAAGCTGAACACTTCCCAAGCATCTATTGTTATTATTATTATTATTATTATTATTATTATTATTATTATTAATTGTTTTTTTCCTGGCGTAAAAATGGAAGATGATTAATTAAAAGGGCAGAAGCCAACCGACTGTCTGAGCATCTAGATGGATTTATATTTCTGGGCTTGTTTTAGATTCCAACTCGCTTTTTCCTGTAGGTGTTACAGCTGATTTTAAATTAGCGCTGCAATTTAATACGCCGGCTCGAGGGATAAAATGGAAGACTTTCCCAGTGAACATTTGACCGAATCAATTATCCGAAACAGTTGGGCTTTAATTACAACTCAACATACATCTCTTAATAAATAAACAGCTTAAAAAGAGCAGAGTGGCTAACCCTTACGGTCGCGGGCCGCCAGCCGAGCTAAGGTTTACATAATGATTTACTTTACTCAGTTTCCTGGAACATGTGCAAAATAAAAGTAAACTGATAAGACTTTCTGAGGAGTTGGCCAGTTTGCACTTCCGCGCATCCCTGGTCAAGTCCGAGAAAGTATAAAAGAGAAATATAAAGTCCAGCGATAAAGCAGGTGTTGCTTTAAAAAAGAAAATTACGGCAGGATGATATTTATGAATATGAATCCCAGCGACCGGTCAGGTCCCACAGAGTCGGCCTTCTCCAGACAACGTCGGTTGGCGGGGCCTAGTGGAAGAGCCTTCTCTGTGGTGGCCCCGGCCCTCTGGAATCAGCTCCCCCTGGAGATTCGCAGTGCACCCCCTCTCCTCGCCTTCCGCAAGAGTCTTAAGACTCACTTATGTCGCCAGGCTTGGCACAATTAGATCTAGACTAACCCTGACCAATAATTGTGATGTATGGTTGCGATTTGAATTTGTTAATTGATTTTTAATATATTGGGGTTTTTTTTTAGCTTATGTAGTTTTTAATTAATTAGATTTGTATCTGTATTCACTGTTTTATATTATAAGCTGTGAGCCGCCCTGAGAGGGGCAACATACAAATCTAAATAATAATAATAATAATAATAATAATAATAATAATAATAATAACAACTTTATTATTTATTAATTGGATTTATATGCCAACCCTCTCCGAGGACTCTGTGCAGGAAAAATAATACAAGTTGTAGACAGATGGAATTTTTTTTTAAAAAAAAATTGGGCCTATCTAATGTTCCATACACCGAGGACCAGACAAAGCTTAAAAATGGGTTTTTTTAACTATTTTAAATTTTAAATTGTATATTATTAGATTTGTTATGAATTGTTTTATTGTGTTGTGAGCCACCCCGAGTCCACGGAAAGGGGCGGCATACAAATCTAATTAATAATAATAATAATAATAATAATAATAATAATAATAATAATAATAATAATAATAATAAAGGTTCGTGGACCAAACCAGGCTCAAAGTCCACTCGCCCCATCTTAAAAACATTCTCTAGCTCCAATGCAAGTTCTCTTCCATTCCATTCTTCATTCCATTCCATGGGTGGACTTCAACTCCCAGAATTCCCCAGGCAGCATGGCTAGCTGAGGGATTCTGGGAGTTGAACTCCAGCCCTGTTAAAAGTTCGCCGAGTCTTTCGCAACTTTAAGACGGGTGGACTTCAACTCCCAGCATCCCCCAGCCAACATGCTTGGTAGAGAAAACCCTGGCTTGAAACCCTCACATCTTAAAAAAAATTCCCAAGCTCAAAAACCAATTTCACGCATAAACATTGGTGTGTTTTTTTAAGCAGCTAGCCCTCTTTGTTTTTAAATTCTGTTCTTCAAACCATGATTTTCAGTCTCCGTAGAGACTGTCAAAAATTGCCTCTGCCGACTATATTTCAAGTCGTCATGGCGGGGTATTGGGAAAAGTTTTCAATTAGCAATAATCGCGCCTCGGATAAACCTCATTGGCTACGATACTGCCACTGCGCAAAGCTAACCTTGGCTTGCCAATCGTTCTGGGGCCCAGCCGCACAACTACGAATCAACTCACGGTGAGCCCTCAAAGCCATCTTATAACAGCGGCCTCTTATAGGAAATACTCTTATAGAAATGCATCCTATATATTAATGCATTTTTGCACTCTTAATGTTGCATGTTGGGGGTGAAAAGTCCCCCCTTATTTCCCATTTTCAAGTGGATCCAGTGCTGCAAAGGCTTCTGGGAACCATTATGTTAATAGCTATGGTTATGTTAAGTAATGTAATTAGCTGGGGCATTGACAACTCCTCCAGAGTTGTGAATGCCCCAACACTGGAAGTTTTTAAGAAGGTGTTGGATAACCATTTGCCTGAAATAGTGTAGGTTTTCCTGCTTAAGCAGGGGTAGGACTAGAACAGTGATTTTCAACCTTTTTTGAGCTACGGCACATTTTTTACATATACAAAATCATGGGGCACATTGAACGGGGAGAGGGGGACGGGGGGGGGGGCTAAAAAAAGTTCGGACAAAAAAATTCTCTCTCTCTCTTCCTCTCTTTTGCTCTATTTCTCTCCCCCCCTCTCTCTCTCCCTTCCTCTCTCTCTCCATCCCTCTTTCTTTCTCTCTTCCTTCCTCTCTTTTTTGCTCTTTCTCCCTCCTTCCCTCCCTCTCTTTCTTTCTCTCTCTCTCTTTCTCTCTCTTGCTGAGCTTCGCGGCACACCTGATCATGTCTCATGGCACACTAGTGTGTCACGGCACACTGGTTGAAAAACACTGGACTAGAAGACCTCCAAGATCCATTCCAACTCTGTTGTTGTTGTTGTTGTTGTTATTTTCACAAAAATCAGTAATACACAGCAAACAAGATTTTTATGCTGGATTTTGTATCACAATATCACAAATCAAACACTTCCCAAGCGTTGTTTTTTTTAAATTATTATTATTATTATTATTATTATTATTATTATTATTATGTCAGTACAACACAGCAAACGACACCACTATGCTGGATTTCGTGTTTCATCACCATCATCATCATCATCATCATCACCACCACCATCATCATCATCATATTATTATTATTATCATTATTATTATTATTATTATTATTATTATACAAACAAACAAATTGTTGTAAGTTGAGGATTGTCTCTATTGTGAGAAAGAGAAATTGTTGATCTCGGTTCAAGTTTTGATCAGATTTGAGCTTGAAATTCTGCATTCAATTCTCTCTTTTTTATATACATTTTAAAATTGATTCTAAAATATAGAATATACAACACACACACAACATACAACAAGTGCTCTGCGATTGGTGCCCACCACCAGACAAGATTCACACCCCTCCACCAGAATGGGGGAGTTCCTTATATACGGTATACCATTTTAACTCAAGCGCAATATCTCTATTTACATATTATAAAGTGATTCCAATTTATTCCTTATAGCTTGGTCTCGGATTCTACTGACCATATATCGTCTTATCTTGTCCCATCGTCCCATCAGTTGTCGCAAATCAGTTTCATTAACCGAGTTCATCCTCTTATCCATAATCTCAAACTGAATATGATCCACCATGTACCAGTACCAATTTCGTATTGTCTTGGGTTGGAAGGATGCGACAAAATGGACAATACAAAATTGGTACCGGTACATGGTGGATCATATTCAATTTGAGATGGTCAGTAGAATTCGAGACCAAACCATAATTCAATTTGAGTTCTCAACTTAATAATAATAATAATTATTATTTATTAGATTTGTATGCTGCCCCTCTCCGTAGACTCCGGGCGGCTCACAACAATAACAAGAACAATGTAAAAAACAAATCTAATAATTTAAAAAACACTAAAAACCCCATTATTAAAAGCAAACACACACACAAACATTCCATGTATAAACTGTATAGGGCCGTGGAAGATGTAATAATAATAATAATAATAATAATAATAATAATAATAATAATAATAATTTATTAGATTTGTATGCCGCCCCTCTCCGAAGACTCGGGGCGGCTCACAACAAGCGATAAAACAATATTGTACAGGCACAAATCTAATATTAAGAAAAAACTAAAAACCCTATCAATTTAAAAAACCAAACAACATACAGCATTCACCTTCCAAACCCCCCAGTGAATCAATCAGGAATTATGGATCCCGGTTTTATGGATCTAGGCCCCGATTCTTGTTGGTTCTGGAACGAGACCCGCAGAATTCGGTGCCATTCTATAGGATAAAAACCACAAGCCACCTTCTATAGCTACAAACCACCAGTTTCATGCCTGAATTTTATGGAAAATTTCCTTTCCCGTCAAAAAAAAAGAACTAGATAGCGCCACTCAAAGTAAAAAAGCTACTTTTCCATTCTCTTTTTTTTAAATGCTCTTTTTGTAAGCTGGATATTAGAAAGCAAACAAGGGAGAGAATTCCAAACTTTTGTCTGCAACTTTCCTTCCTTACAGCTTATTTATTCTTTGGGGATGGGCAAACATTAGGGAGGAAAAAAGAACATTTTTAAATTGTCTTTTTCATATGTTGCAAACTGCCCTGGAGAGAGGTGGCATATAATAACAACAATTAATAATAAAAATTAATAAAAATTCAATGTGTATCTAAACAAGCTTAAGTCACGCCTAAATATTACACTTTTAAAGAGTTTGAGGGAATGGCACCATTGGGGGGAGGGATGAATGGGGGATGATGGGTGTTGTGATCCAAGGCATCGGTTGGAGGAGGGGGACAGGTTAATAAAGGCATCGCTTGGTGGGGTTTACCCAACTGACAGCGATCATAATTCATCAGTGGAACGGCTGGCCACCGGAAGTTGTGGCTACTGGAGGTTTTGAAGAAGAGATTGGACAGCTATTTGTCTGGAGTAGTAGTCTCCTGCTTGAGCAGGGGGTTGGAATAGATGACCTCTGAGGTCCCTTTTAGCCTTATGCTTTTATAAGATTATCTAGAAGAGGAAGGTAGGGAGGGAAGAAAGAGAAAAAGAAAGAAAGAAAGAAAGGATGGACGGACTAATATGAGCAAGTATTTGGGTACAAATGGTGAAAGAAAATGCAGGACCGTATGGGTTGGAAACATGTAGAAGAGGCCATCCAGCTGTGAAAAATGGTGAAAAAAGAGGAGGAGAAGGAGGAAGAGTAAGGAAGGAAAAGTAGGAAGGGAGGGAGGGAAGGGAGGAAGGATAGGAGGAAAGAATGAAGGAAAGGAGGCAAGGAAAGAAGGAAAGAAGGAAGGAAAGAAGGAAAGGAAGGAAAGGAAGGAAAAAAGGAAAAAAGGAAGGGAGGAAGGAAGGAAAGAAGGAAAAAAGGAAGGAAGGAAGGAAGTAAAGGAGGAAGGAAAGAAGGAAGGAAGGAAAGGAGGGAAGGAAGGAAGGAAAGAAGGAAAGAAGGAAGGAAAGGAGGGAAGGAAAAAAGGAAGGAAGGAAAGAAGGAAAAAAGGAAGGAAGGAAAGGAGGAAAGGAAGGAAGGAAGGAAGGAAGGAAGGAAGGAGGAAGGAAGGAAGGATGCAATGGATTTAGGGACTCTTGTAGACAGTTTGGAAACTGCCCTATAGAACGAGGGGAGGGAAGCCAGCGTAGAAAAACTGGCGAATTTATAATATTGATTTGAGGATGAACCGAACGCAGTGCTAATAGAAATAGGGAGCATATGAACGCTTAACCCACATATGGGATTTAGCGCACGTGTTGTGTGAACCCGAACTCAGTCCGAAGCAAAGGAAAAAAAGGGGAAGGGCAGAAAGGAGGAGAGCAATCCAAGGTTGGAGGGCAGAAATATGTGAACTTGAAGCCAAGGGGCGGAGTGGGATGGAGGGGGTGGAGGAATAGAGAGGTTTGGGAAAGGGGGGGGGGGATTTTACGCATGGCAGGTGGAGAGGAGGGGGCAGAAACCCCATTTTTTTTGGGGGGGGGGATCCAGTTTGAACTGAACTCCAAAGAGGAGAACTGGCGAACGGAAGAGAAGGAAGGGAAAGGAAAGGGAGGAGAAAGGAAGGAAGGAAGGAAGGAAGGAGAGAGAGAGAGAGAGAAAGAAAGAAAGAAAGAAAGAAAGAAAGAAAGAAAGAAAGAAAGAAAGAAAGAAAGAAAGAAAGAAAGAAAGAAAGAAGAAAGGTGAAGAGGACCAGAAGACAGGAAGGAAAGCTTGAGTGAATAGAAAATGGAAGTACAGAACTAGCAGATATTGATGGTAATGTTTTAGATTGAAGTCCAAGCAAGATAAAGGAAGGAAGGAAGGATGGAAGAGGAAGGAAGTAGGGGAAAAAAGAAGGAAGGAAGGAAGGGAAGAAGAAAGGGAGGAAGGAAGGAAGAAGTTTGAAGACCCACAAGGGTGCCCCCTCCCCACCAAAAGCAAAGCAGGACAGGCAACAACTCAACCGACCACTCCCCCCAGTTAAAAGGACTCCATTGGGGGAATTTGTGGAGCGCCGGAGGGGGGGGGCAGAGAGAGATTGGGGAGCGTCCCAAAACGGGACGGAAGGAAGGTTCCTCCCCTCCCAACACTTTACAAAGTTTTGCGCTTCACTCGCACACACACCAACTAACGAAGCGGACCCCGCCCCGCGAAAGGGATTGGGGAGGGGGCTAGGAGAGAGTAACCCAGCCGACCTCCCCACCCCACCCCCGCCATCGACCACTCCCCTGGAAAGGAACCACCACCAGCCACGGAAAAGTAAAAGGGAGCGCCCTTAGAAAGGGAGGGGAGAACTAGAAGAGACCCAAAGAGAGAAGGGGGGGGAGAGAGAAAGAGAGAGAGAGGAAGAGAGAGGGAGGGGGAGAGAGGGAGAGAAAGAGAAAGGGGGGAGAAAGAGAGAGAGAGGGTAGAGAGAGAAAGAGAGGGGGAGGGAGGGAAAGAGAGAGAGAGAAATAGGAGAGAAAGAGAGGGATAGAAAGAGAGAGGGGGGAAGAAAAAGGGAGAGAAAGAGAGAGGGAGGAAGAGAGAGAGAAAGAAATAGGAGAAAGAGAAATAGGAGAGAAAGAGAGAGAGAGAAGAGAGAAAGAGGAGAAAGAAAGAGGAAGGGAGAGAGAAAGAAAGAGAAAGATAAGATAGAGAAAGAGAGAAAGAGTGAGTGAAAGAAAGAAAGAAAGGGAGGAAGAGGAAAGAAAGAGAGAGAGAAAGAAAGGAAGGAAGGATGGAAGGGCAGGAAGGAAGGAAAGAGAAACCCCCCACCCTAATTCAAGGCAGGAAAGGGGAAGGAGAGGGGGATCTCCCCCCCCCCAAAAAAGGGAACAAAGTCAAGAGGCTCCCCAAGAAAAGGCGGAGGGAGGGGAGACGGCCGGGAGAGCAGCCGAAACAGCAACCAAAGAGCCCCCCCAGCCCCAAAAAGAGAGAGAGAGGAAGGGGAGGGGGCAGCCCCCTCCCCCTTGGCGCGTGGCTCACCCAGGTCGTCCATGTTGCTGCTGCTGCCGCCGCCGCCCCGACTGGAGCCACCGCTGCTGCCGCCGTCCCGGGAGCGCGCGAGGGAGGCGCGTGCCCGCGAGCCCACCGAGGTCCGCCCCCGCCGCGCGGGCGCCAGCTGGATGGTGGAGGGGGGGGGGGGAGGAAAGGGGGTCTCTTGCGGCGCCAGCGGCCCCTAGCGTCCGCGCGTGGGAATGGCAAGGGGGGGAAAGCCTCTCGCGCGCTCCCCCCCACCCCCCAATGGGGAATACTGTAGCAGAGGTCCCCAACCGCCGGTCCGCGGACCGGGACCGGGCCGTTGGAGCTTTTCAGCCGGTCCGCGGCGCCAGGGCCCCCTCGGCCTTTCCGCATCACCAGCGGCGCTCCCCCCGCCAGCCAGCCAAGCCCCGCGCCCGCCGGAACCGGCTCCTCGCTCTCCCCCCGCCGCCCGCCGCGTTTGCAGGAGGTGGGGAGGGTTGGGCGGCCCGCCAAGGCCAGGAGGGACGCCGCTGCCCCCCCCCCCTCCTTCCCTCTCTCCGCCCGCCGCTGCGCCTCCTTGACAACGAGAGGAAATGCCGGCAAAGGCTTTCCTCAGCGGAGGCCGGCGAAGGTGATATTGAATGTCGGGGGAGAACGGGTATTTGCACGCGCTCCCTATCTCCCTGCTAGCCCACTCGGAATATTCAAAATAAGAAAAACCTTTGCCGGCGAAGGCTTTTCTTATTTTGAATATTCCGAGTGGGCTAGCAGGGGGATAGGGAGCGCTTGCAGCCGCCCGTTCTCCCCCGACATTCAATATCACCTTCGCCGGCCCCGCCTCTCCTCCAAACCCCCTTGCTGAGAGCCCGGGGCGAAAGTGCTCTCGCAAAGGTGAGGCGGGCAGGGCGTGCGCGCGTCATCGCTGAGAAGAATGGAGAGAGAACGAGAGTGAGTGAGAGCAACAGACAGCAAGATAGAGAGAAAGTGAGAAAGAGAGAGTGAGAAAGGGGGGGGAGAGAAAGAGATAGCAAGAGAGAGAACAAGAGAGAGAAAAAGCGTGAGAAAGAAAACAAGAAAGAGTGAGAGAGAGAGAAAGCAAAAGAGACAGAAAGAAAACAAGAGAGAGAAAGTGAGAAGAAGAGAGAGAAAGAGGGGGAGAGAGAGAGAAAGAGAGAGGGGGGAGAGAGAGAAAGAGAGGGAGAGGGAGAAAGAGAGAGGGAGAGGGGGGAGAGATAGCAAGAGAGGGAGAGAGGGAAAGGGGGAGAGAGGGGGAGAGAAAGAGAGAGGGAGAGAAAGAGGAGATAAAGGAAGAGGAGAGAGAGAAAGGAACAGAAAGAAAGAAAGAGGGATAGAAAGAGAGAGAGAGTGAGAGATGCTCAGTGAGCCTTTCTTTGAAGTTGCCTTTCTTTCTTTCTCTTTCTTGCTTTCTTTCTTGCTCTTTTTCTTTCTCTCTTTTACCTTCCCTTCCTCTATTTCTTCTTTTCTTTCTCCTTCCTACCTTCTTCCCTTACTCTCCCCTTTCATAAGTTTCCTTGCTTCCTTCCTCTGTTCCTGTCCCTTCCCCCTTTCTTTCTTTCTTTCTTTCTTTCTTTCCTTCCTTTCCTACCTCCATTTCTTGCTTTCCTTTTCCTTCCTCCCTTCCTTCCTCCCTCATTCCCTTCTTTCACTCCTTCCTCTCTTACTCTCCCCTTTCACACCTTTCCTTGCTTCCTTTGCACCCTTCTTTTGTTCCTGTCCCTTCCCTCTTTCCTTCCTTCCTTCCCACCCTCCGTCCATTCATTCACCCATTCCTCTCTTGATCGCCCCTTTTACGGCGCCGCTGACAGCTAGGTCTCCTCCCCCCCCCCCTCACCGGGCCATGGAAAACTGGTCTAGCTTAAAGCCGGTCCCTGGTGCAAAAAAGGTTGGGGACCTCTGCTGTACAGTATAACAGATTAACAGTGTTGGAATTTGGAAGGGACCTTGAGGTCATCTAGTCCGACCCCTCGCCGAAGCAGGAGATCCTACGTCTGCATCTACCTAGAATTGAATTTGATTTGATTTGACTTTAACTTTTTAAAACTTTAACACTACCTTAACTTTACCTTTAACTTTTTAAATTTTAACTTTAATTTTACTTAACTTAATTTATATGGCCCCCAACTCTCCGGGCGGCTGAAAACGAAAAAGGGACATCAAAGAGACAATTTGAAAGCCAATTAAGAAACCCTTTAATGACATCACGTGCCTCTTTTCAGTTCTATCCTATCTCTATTATTCTATTCTATCTCTATTATTGTATTCTATTCTTCTTCTATACTCTATTCATTTTCTATATTCTATTCTACCTCTGTTATTCTATTTCTATATTCTATTCTATTCTTCTATACTCTATTCATTTTCTATAATGTATTCTATTCTATATCAGTTTTTCTCAACTTTAAGCCTGGTGGACATCAACTCCCAGAATTCCCCAGCCAACTGAGGGGGTTTCTGGGAGTTGAAGTCGACAAGATTGGAGACTGCCCCTGCTGTAGCGCTTGTAGGGTTTCCTGCCTAAGCAGGGGGTTGGACTAGAAGACCTCCAGGGTCCCTTCCAACTCTGTTTATTCAATTCTAATTCTAATTTATTTATTAGATTTGTATGCCGCCCCTCTCCGAAGACTCTAATGTAGTCTAGATCAATATTTCTCAACTTTAAGACGGTGGACTTCAACTCCCAGAATTCCCCAGGCAGCATGCCTAGCTAGGGGATTCTGGGAGTTGAAGTCCAGCCCCGCGAAAGGTAGGAATCCCCTGCTCTAAACCAGATTTTTGCAACTTTAAGCCAGGTGGACTTCAACTCCCAGAATCCCCCAACCAACAGCCTTCGTGGACCAAGCCCGAAGTCCTGCCCCCGAAACTGAAAAAACGAATTTTGCACACCATGCAATATTTTTAAGCAAAGTTTTCAATCGGCTTTTCCAAGCAGCTAAACCTCATTTTTTTTCAATTCTATTCTTGAAACCAGGATTTTTCAGTCTCCGTAGAGACTGTCAAAAATTGTCATTGCCGACTATATTTCAAGTCGTCATGACGGGGTATTGGGAAAAGTTTTCAATTAGCAATAATCGCGCCTCGGATAAACCTCATTGGCTACGATACTGCCACTGCGCAAAGCTAACGTTCGTTTGCCAATCGTTCCGGGGTCAGCCCGCGCAACGACGAATGAAGCCACGGTGAACCTTCCAAGCGATCCTATAACAGCGATCTCTTATAGGATGCACTCTTATAGGAGTGCATCCTATACATTAATACATTTTGCACTCTTCATGTTGCATGTTGGGGGTGAAAATTAGCCCCTATTTTCCCATTCCCATGCGGATCCGGTGCTGCAAAGCCTTCTGGGAGCAGATATGTTAATTAGTGCAAACGTCACACTCGGAAGCAAGAGCTGGGAGGAAAAGGGGGGGAGGAAAAGAGGGCGGGGTCTATCTGTGAGCCACAGAACTGCATAGAAAAGGATGCATAAAAATAAGGGGGGAAATAGGAATACAGTAGATCTATCCATTGCAACGTTAGCAAAGCATACAAGTGCGTTGACTGCCAACAGAACTGCAATAAGCCAGCCCATCGCTAGAGGGCAGTAAGTGTTCTATAGTTCTCTCTGTGGCCATCTAGTGGCCGCAGGGAATATTGCAAAGCAAGAATTCAAAGCTTTAACAGGGAGGAAAAAATACAGAGGTTTTATATTTTATATTTCAAGTGTTGAAATCTGGCTGGGGGATTTTTGCACCGGTTCTTCCCTCTCGCACTGGGTTGTTGTTGTGAAGAAAATGGAAGATATAAGTATAATAAATATAAATTTATGTAAACTAAATTTAAATAAAATTCAAATTCCAAGATAGAAGTACAGGTGGTTCTAGCCATGCTGCAATTCATTTAGTGACGGTTGACATTTGTGACGGCGCTGAAAAAGGGAGTTTTTTCCCACTTTAGGACCGTGGCAGCGTTCCCCATAGTCACGTGATCAAAATTCAGGCGCTTGGCAATTGCTTCATATTTAGAATGGTCTCTGTGTCCTGGGGGCTGGACTAGGTGACCTCCCAAGGCCCTGTTCCAGCTTTCTTCTAAATTTAAGATTTAAGCATCTCGCTGGCTATGCAACGGACCCACAATAAAAATTCGATTCCTAAAAGGCCGGTGGTGGAATTTTAAAAAGTTTTAAAAATTAAATAAGTAAGAATTTACAATTATTTAAACTTATTAATTTGATGGTCAACCGTATGTATATATGAATAGTTTAAAAATAATATAAACATAGGGTAGTTTTGCAATATGATAAATTTAGAAGTGGTATATTTTATATTCTATTTTAGATTAAAATATTTAATATTTGATAGATAAGAAAATTAATTAACATAGAGAATACAGAGTTAAATTTAATAAGAATATAGGGTATGTATGTTATGTTTTTGTATCGATCTGATCATAGTTAAGGTTTTTTCTTTTTGTGTTAGTTAGACTTCTATGATAAGCGGAGCAATGGTAGCTCCTTAAATGTTGAATGTTGTTTGTTTTTCGTTTGTCTTTTGAAAAACTAATTTAAAAAATTAAAAAAAAATTGATTCCTTTCCCTGAGTCGATGCCTTATGATTTCCTTTAAGTCTTATTTATATAGCGGTAGCTATAAATAATTTCTGACCTCTACACAAAACCTGTCGGACAGGGAAATTAATCTATTATTCCCATTTATAAGGAAGTAAATGCCACTGAACTTTGTGACCTGACTGTTGTCAAGATAGAAAAAATAAGGGTGGGGAATAGAAAGAAGCAATCTTTAAACATGATCGAAACATTTAAATGTATTAAGGGGTTAAATAAGGTTCAGGAGGGAAGTGCTTTTAATAGGAAAGTGAACACAAGAACAAGGGGGCACAATCTGAGATTAGTGGGGGGAAAGATCAGAAGCAACATGAGAAAATATTATTTGACTGAAAGAGTAGTAGATCTTTGGAACAAACCTCCAGCAGACGTGGTTGGTTAAATCCACAGTAACTGAATTTAAACATGCCTGGGATAAACATATACCCATCTTAAGATGAAATACAGGAAATACAGGAAATAAAAAACTTATTTATACTGCCAGGCTTGTGGTCATTAGATCCCGGCCTCTGGTCACTGAATGCCTACTATGCTTGGTTTCTGTTGCATGAATGATTTTTGATATTTAGCTTTTAAATAATGTTTTAAAATAATTATTTATATTAATTGGATCCATTTTGTATACTGCTTTATTGTTGACATGTCGTGAGCCGCCCAGAATCCACAGAGGGGCGCCATACAAATCAATCAAACAAACAAACAGACAGACAGAAGGATAGTAAGGGCAGACTAGATGGACCATGAGGTCTTTTTCTGCCGTCAATCTTCTATGTTTCTAAACCTTCCAATTCACAGAATTATGTACTGTAATTTGGTGAAACATTGCAGCTACTTTCCCTAAGACCTAAGGTTTTCTGGTTCATTTTTATTATTATTATTATTATTATTATTATTATTATTATTATTATTATTATTAATTGGATTTGTATGCCGCCCCTCTCCGCAGACCCGGGGCGGCTAACAACAGTGATAAAAAAACAGCATGTAACAATCTAATACTAAACAACAAAAAAAAAACCTTATTATAAAACCAAACATACATACAAACATACCATGCGTAAATTGTAAGGCCTAGGGGGAAAGAATATCTCAGTTCCCCCATGCCTGACGGCAGAGGTGGGTTTTAAGAAGCTTACAAAAGGCGACGAGGGTGGGGGCAATTCTAATCTCTGGGGGGAGTTGGTTCCAGAGGGTTGGGGCCGCCACAGAGAAGGCTCTTCCTCCTTCTACAGCAAGGAGAACTTTGTCTAACTTTGTTTATAAGGCTTGTTGTTGCTACTGTTAGTTGTGAAGTCGTGTCCGACCCATCACAACCCCATGGACAATGTTCCTCCAGGCCTTCCTTCCCTCCACCATCCTCTGGAGTCCATTTAACCTCACATCGACTGCTTTGGTGACTCCATCCAGCCACCTCGTTCTCTGTCATCCCCTTCTTCTTTCGCCCTCAATTGTTCCCAGCATTGGGCTCTTCTCCAGCGAGTCCTTCCTTCTCATTAGGTGGCCAAAGGATTTGAGTTTCATCTTCAGGATCTGGCCCTCTAAAGAGCAGTTAGGGTTGATCCCCTCTAGGACTGACTACTTGGATTGCCTTGCAGCCCAAGGGACTCGCTGGAGTCTTCTCCAGCACCATAGTTCTGCATTGGTTGCTGATCAATTTCCAGTCACAATTCAAAGTGTTGGTTATGACCTATAAAGCCCTTCATGGCATCGGACCAGAATATCTCCAAGACCGCCTTCTGCTGCACGAATCCCAGCGACCGATTAGGTCCCACAGAGTTGGCCTTCTCCGGGTCCTGTCAACTAAACAATGCCGGTTGGCGGGCCCCAAGGGAAGAGCCTTCTCTGTGGCGGCCCTGACTCTCTGGAACCAGCTCCCCCCAGAGATTAGAACTGCCCCTACCCTCCTTGCCTTTCATAAACTCCTCAAAACCCACCTTTGTCGTCAGGCATGGGGGAAATGAGATATCTCCCCCGGGCCTATACAATTTATGTATGGTATGCTTGTATGTATGTCTGCTTAATAATGGGTTTTTAAAAATATTTTAAATTGTAAATTATTAGATTTGTCATGAACTGTTTTATCGTGTTGTGAGCCGCCCCGAGTCTACGGAGAGGGGCGGCATACAAATCAAATCGAATTGAATTGAATCGAATCAAATCAAATCAAATCAAAAATAAGTAAGTAAGTAAGTAAGTAAGTAAGTAAGTAAGTAAGTAAGTAAGTAAGTAAGTAAATAAATAAATAAATAAATAAATAATAAAAATAGTTCAAAGGCCTCAATTCTTTGGCCTTCCTGGGCCAACTTTCATAGCCATACATTGCAACTGGAAAAACCATAGCTTTAACTATACGCACTTTTGTTGGCAGGGTGATGTCTATGCTTTTTAATATGCTGTCTAGATTTGCCATAGCTTTTCTCCTCAGCAGCAAACATCTTTTAATTTCTCAGCTGCAGTCCCCATCTGCGGAGATCTTGGAGCCCAGGAAAAGATGGGTGAGATCATCCAAGGGCATGGGGTGAGGTATCATCAGTATGCGGATGATACCCAGTTGTACATCTCCACCCCATGTCCAGTCAGCGAAGCAGTGGAAGTGATGTGCCGGTGCCTGGAGGCTGTTGGGGTCTGGATGGGTGTCAACAGACTCAAACTCAACCCGGATAAGACGGAGTGGCTGTGGGTCTTGCCTCCCAAGGACAATTCCATCTGTCCGTCCATAACCCTGGGGGTGGGGAATTATTGACCCCCTCAGAGAGGGTGCGCAACTTGGGCGTCCTCCTCGATCCACAGCTGACATTGGAACATCATCTTTCGGCTGTGGCGAGGAGGGCGTTTGCCCAGGTCCGCCTGGTGCACCAGTCGCGGCCCTATTTGGACAGGGAGTCATTGCTCACAGTCACTCATGCCCTCATCACCTCGAGGTTCGATTACTGCAACGCTCTCTACATGGGGCTACCTTTGAAAACTGTTCGGAAACTTCAGATCGTGCAGAACGCAGCCGCGAGAGCCATCGTGGGGCTTCCAAGATTCGCCCACGTTTCTTCAACACTCTGTGGCTTGCATTGGCTGCTGATCAGTTTCCGGTCACAATTCAAAGTGTTGGTCATGACCTTTAAAGCCCTACATGGCTTTGGACCAGACTACCTCCGGAACCGCCTGCTACTGCACGAATCCCAGCGACCGATAAGGTCCCACAGAGTTGGCCTTCTCCGGGTCCCGTCGACTAAACAATGTCGTTTGGCGGGCCCCAGGGGAAGAGCCTTCTCTGTGGTGGCCCCGGCCCTCTGGAACCAACTTCCCCCGGAGATTAGAATTGCCCCCACCCTCCCTGTCTTTCGTAAACTACTCAAGACTCATTTATACCGCCAGGTATGAGGGAGTTGAGATATTCCTTCCCCCTAGGCCATTACAAGTTATGCATGGTATGTTTGGGTGTATATTTGGTTTTATAATAAGGGTTTTTAATTGTTTTATTATTGGATTGTCACATGCTGTTTTTATAATTGTTGTTAGCCGCTCCAAGTCTACGGAGAGGGGCGGCATACAAATCCAATAAATAATAATAATAATAATCTCCTCTAGGAGATCTTGGTACCCACGCATCGACCGCTCTTCAGTTACTCACTATAAAATTGCTGCCCAAGTCAATCTCTGTAGCATTGATGTCCAGAGAGGAGGTCCAGGCATTACCACCTCCCCAACTCGCGCCAACCTACCTGTATCTCTTCTTCGTTGATTTTCATACTTAAATCACTTTTGGTTCTAGATCGGCGACCCAGGAACAGCATAGTGGTTTACTAAAGCATAAGAACAAAAGAGCCATGCTGAATCGAGCCAAAGGCCATTGACCCCCTTCTTCACATGCTTGTCCCTAGGAACTTCACAAATCACAAGTCCTTATCTTCACAAAGTCCCTATCTCACCGAAGGTCAGTGACCCAATGACTACTTGACAAACTTGAACAATGGGCACTATCTAACAAAATGAAATTCAGTGGGGAAAAAAGTCAGGTTCTACATTTAGGCAAGAAAAACAAAATGCACAGGTGCTGTATATGTGGTACATTGCTCAACAGTGGTAACTGTGAGAGGGACCTTGGAGTCCTTGTGGACAACTGTTTAAATAGGAGCCAGACGTGTGCAGCAGCTGCCAAAAAAGCCAACACAGTTCTAGGCTGCATCAACAGAGGGATAGAATCAAGATCATGTGAAGTGTTAACACCACTTTATAAGGCCTTGATAAGGCCGCACGTAGAATACTGCATTCAGTTTTGGTCCCCATGATGTTGAGACTCTAGAAAAAGTGAAGAGAAGAGCGACAAAGAGGATTAGGGGACTAAAACATATGAAGAACGGTTGCAGGAACTGGGCATGGCTAGTTTAATGAAGAGAAGGACCAGGAGAGAAATGAGAGCAGTCTTCCAATATCTCAGGGGTTGCCACAAAGAAGAGGGAGTCAATCTATTCTCCAAAGCACCTGAGGGTAGAACAAGAAGCAATGGGTGGAAACTAAACAAGGAGAGAAGCAACTTAGAACTAAGAACTTTCCTGACAGTCAGAACGGTTTATCAGTGGAACAGATGTTGCCTCCAGAAGTTGTGAATGCCCCAACACTGGAAGTTTTTAAGCAGATGTTGGATAAATGGGGTTGGACTAGAAGACCTCAAAGGTCCCTTCCAACTCTGTTGTTGTTGTTGTTATGAGCTGCCGTAAAAGCACACGACATGCCCTTTCTTTCCATGGTTCATTCATCCAACAACTCAGGGATGTAACAAACTAGATGCACTCTGCACGCTCTCAGAAGCATTCTTGCCCGGATATCCTCTATAGCAGAGCTACCAACACTGCTGTGCTGCTGCTGTCGTTGTTTTGGCTCACTCTTTCTCACCGTTGGCAACTTGATGGGTGGACTTCAACTCCCAGAATCCCCCAGCCAGGATGGGGAGCTGGGAAATTCTGGGATACTGTATTGCGGTCCACCCATTTTATTTTATTTTTTAAAAATATTTTTATTATTTTGTAAAGACAAAACATTGCAAACATTGAGAAACCAAACCAAACAAATAACATAAAAAGGAGCTACAGTTGCTCCGCTCAAAAGTAGAAGTCTTCTTGTACAAAAAGGAAAAACTGATTATAGGTTAGATCAAATCAGAGAAGTAAATTCTAATATAAAACATCGCTACGTAGCTTATTCTTTCTAATAAGTTTAACTCTTTAACTTTATATTTTAACATCCTTATACGTTTCTTTTTATCCCACCAGATATACACCATCTGCCAGATATTATAGAATTCAGATTCCTCTTGGTTATTTAACCGCCTCGTCATCATATATAGTTTTTGGAGAGGGGCGGCATATAAATCCAATATCTAGCACTGCACAGTCAATAATTTTCTCAAATACCGTACCTCTTCTTCTGTCAGTGTTTCCATTTCTTTCCATCTTTGTGCAAAAACAATCCTAGCTGCTACTAAAATATGAATTATTAAGTAATATGTTTTTTTAAAATGTTTATTATTTGAGATACCTAATAGAAAAATTTCTGGAGTCTTCCTAATTTCTTCATGTGCTATTTCTCTTAACCATCTTTCCACCATATTCCAATAGTTCTTCGCTTTAGGGCAAGTCCACCATAAATGATAATATGTGCCTATTTCTTTTTTACACTTCCACCCATTTTAAAGCTACCAAGGTTGTAAAGTAACAATGTAAAGTCAACATCCTGGGCTGGTTATTTTGGGTGGGTGGGGGTTAGGGGGCAGGAAGAGCCCTTCACTCCTCCACTCGAAACAGAATATCCTACGAAAATAGACTAACAATCCTGGGCCTAGAAAGCCTAGAACTACGGCGCCTAAAACACGATTTGAGTATTGCCCACAAGATCATATGCTGCAATGTCCTACCAGTCAATGACTACTTCAGCTTCTACCACAATAACACAAGAGCACACAACAGATTCAAACTTAATACGAACCGTGCCAAACTTGACTGTAAAAAATATGATTTCAAAAATCGAGTTATCAAAGCGTGGAACTCATTACCGGACTCAATTATGTCAACCCCTAACCCCCAACATTTCTCCCTTAGACTCTCCACGATTGACCTTTCAAGGTTCCTAAGAGGCCAGTAAGGGGCGTACATAAGTGCAGTGGTGTGGCTTTCGTCCCCTGTCCAATTGTCTTTCCTTCTTTCACCTATCTTATACCTTTCATATATCCTCTCCTCTAAGTTCACTTTCATCCTCTTTTATATTATCACATGTCTATTTTTCTTCCTATGTATCTGTGTATTGGACAAATGAATAAGTAAATAATAAATAAATAAATAAAATCTACCCCCCCCCCTGCCAGTCAGGTAAACCTCTCAGGTGGGCGGAAGTAGTACTAATAAACAACAACTATACGGCGCATGCGCAAATATTCTTTTTATACTTTCCTGAACAAGATTTCTTTTGCGCATGCCCTTTGGGCCTCCACTTCCGTAAAACATACAAATCAGAGAAGCTGGGGAAGTGGAGAAGTACTGGCAGAGGCGCTCTGACGCGCCATGTTTTATCAGGGGCGATGGAAGGGGTTTGAGGGAAAAGAAGAGGAAGCGACGCAAAAGGGCGGCGCCGCGCCTGCGCGCCTCAGCCCGCTTGAGCCACTGGCGGTTTTTCCAGCCGCCCGGGGAGCGGAGGAACGCGCCTGCGCCTGGGAGGGGACGCGACCAGCGGCGGGGCGGGGGCTGTCGCCGTCGCTGCCGCCGCCGCTGTCAGTTCCGGCTGCCTGACGAGGAGCCGATTCGGCCTCGGCGCCGCCTGAGGAGACTCGGCCTTCGCGCCCCCCGCCCCCCAGCGGCCATGGCCCGGGATTACGACCACCTCTTCAAGCTCCTCATCATCGGCGACAGCGGTGAGGGCGGCGGGAGGCCCCGGACCCAGCTTGGGCTTTCCTGAGGGCGGAGGAGGCCGATGGGAGGCGTGTGAGGGAGGGAGAATGGGAGGGGAGGGCCCTGAGGGGGGGTCATGGGCGGGGGGTGGAGGGGTGTTTTGTGGAGGGGGAGCCCCCCCCCAGTGAGAGGGGGTGGGAAGCAGGGGGAGCCCCCTCAAAGAAGGACCTGGGGTCAGGGAAGGGCTCAGATTAGGAGGAGGGGGAGCAGAAGGATTGTCTTGGGAGGGGGGTATAGGAAAGGGGGTCCCTAGGAAGGAGGAGGGGGACCCCCTCCCTAGAAGGACTTAAGGTAAGGAAGGGGCCTCAGAGTAGGAGGAGGGGGAGCAGGAGGATTTCCTTGGGGGGGTTATAGGAAAGGGGGTCCCTAAGAGGGGGATGGGAAGCAGAGGGAGACACCCCCACAAGAAGGACTTGAGGTCAGGGAGGGGCCTCAGAGTAGGAGAAGGGGGAGCAGGAGGATTGCCTTGGGGGGTTATAGGAAAGGGGGTCCCCTAAAAGGGAGGCGGGGGTGGGAAGCAGGGGGAGCCCCCCCCAAAAAGGACTTGAAGTCAGGGAGGGGTCTTAATAGGAGGAGAGCAGGAGGATGGTCGGGGGGGGGGGTCATAGGAAGGGGGGAAGAGGGACAGAGAAACAGGGGAACACCCCCCCAAGAAGGATTTGAGGTCAAGGAGTGGCCTCATAATTGGAGGAGGGGGAGCAGGAGGATTGCCTTGGGGGGGTTATATGGAAGCAGGTCCCTAGGAGGGAGGAGGGGCAGAGAAGCAGGGGGAGACACTGCCCCTCCAAGAAGGACTTGAGATCAGGGAAGAACCTCAGAATAGGAAGAAGGGGGCAGAATTATTGTCTTGGGGGGGTTATAAGAAGGGGGGTCCCTAGGAGGGAGGTGGGGCAGAGAACCGGGGGAGACCCCCAAAAAGGAGGGAGGAGAAGCAGAGGAGCAGGGGGAGACACTCCCCTCCAAGAAGGACCTGAAGTCCGGGAGCGGCCTCAATTTGAAGAGGGGGAGCAGGAGGTTTGTTTTGGGGGTGTTTTTATAGAAAGGAGGGAGCAGGGTCCCTAGGAAGGAGGGGGGCACAAAAGCAGGGTTGACCCCCAAGAAGGACTTAGGATAAGGGAGGGACTGTCTTGGGGGGTCTTTATAGGAAGGAAAGAGCAGGGTCCCTTGGAGGGAGGAGGGGCAAGGAGGAGGAGGGACAAAGAAGTAGGTGGAGACCCCCTCTAGAAGGACTTGAGGTAAGGGAGGGGCCTCAGAATAGGAGGAGGGGGAGCAGGAGGATTGTCTTTAGGGGAGTGTCTTGATAGGAAGGGGAGAGCAGGACCCCAAGGATGGTGGGGGTAGGAGGGGGAACATCCCCCTGAATATTTGAGAATTAAGGGACAAAGATAGCAACAGCGCTTAAACTTATATTCCACTTATATTCCATAGTGCTTGTACAGCTCTCTTTAAGTGGTTTACAGAATTAGCCTCTTGCCCCCAACAATCTGGGTCCTCATTTGACCCACCTCAGACGGCTGAGTCAACCTTGAGCCGGTGGTGAGATTTGAACTGCTGAACTGCAGCTAGCAGTTAGCTGAAGTAGACTGCAGTGCGGCACCCTAACCACTGCGCCACACTGGAAGGATAAGGGGTGGATGGGAGGGAGATCCTGAAGGGGGCGGAGGGGATTTGGGAAGGGGGATCCAAGCTGGATCTGATCTGCTCTGGGGAGGGAGGGGTCTGGCCTGGAGAAGCTGATGGTGGTTTCCCCTTTCAGTGTTTTTTAATTGTCTGCATTTATTTGTGGTGTGTGGTGTTGTCTTCTTTTAAGGGGGGTGTACAGGGCCAGAACCATGGTTTTCCTTTCCTGGAGAAATGTCTATGAAGGTTCTCAGTCATCCAGATCACAAAGGGGTTATTTTTTTTTTATTCCCCCAAAAGGCAAACTGGACTTTCTTGGGTTTTCCCGGAAGACGTTCTCATCCAAGAATCTCCTTCAGGAGCTGACCTGCGAAAGGAGAACTGAGAAAGCTCCTCCGATGAGAAGCGAAACGTTTTCAAGCAAAAACTCAGAAAGTCCAGTTTGCCTTTGGGGTTTCCTCGATAAAGAATCTGTTTGGGTTGTGAGGCGTGTGTCAATAATAATAATAAGCCAGGATTGACATGCATGTTTATGCAATTCGCATTTTGCAAAGTATGGTCAAATGGGAAGGGAGCGGAAGAATCCGGATTGTTGCCTCTTTAGGCAGGGACACCTGTGATCTGGAAGCCTGGAGAGTCAACTGCCAGTCACTGGTTTTGAGTCTGCATGACATTTATTTATTTATTTTTATCTATTAATCAGATTCCTATGCCGCCTTCCTCGAGACGATATTATTATTATTATTTTAATTTTTTTAATTTTTTTATTAGATTTGTATGCCGCCCCTCTCCGTAGACTCAGGGCGGCTCACAGCACAATAAAACAGTTCATAACAAATCTAATAATTTACAATTTAAAATATTTTTAAAAACCCATTATTAAGCAGACATACATACAAACAAACATACCATACATATCTCAGTTCCCCCATGCCTGACGACAAAGGTGGGTTTTGAGGAGTTTACAAAAGGCAAGGAGGGTAGGGGCAGTTCTAATCTCTGTGGGGAGCTGGTTCCAGAGAGCCGGGGCCGCCACAGAGAAGGCTCTTCCCCTTAACTTAATATATCCCACTTAACTGTGATTGTTGTGTAATTTCCGACTTCATACATGGGACGGGCTGAACCAGCATCTGGCCCCATGGCCTGGATTGACACAGCACTCTAAGACAGTGATGGTGAACCTTTTTTTCCTCGGGTGCCGAAAGAGTATGGGTGCACACTATCACGCATGTGCGAGTACCCACACCCATAATTCAATGCCTGGGGAGAGCGAAAAGAGCTTCCCCCACCCCCTGGAGGCCCTCTGGAGGCTGGAGACATCCTGTTTCCCAACTTCTGGTGGGCCCAGTAGGCTTGTGTTTCACCCTCCCCAGGCTCCAAAGGCTTCCCTGGAGCCAGGGGAGGGTACAAACGCCCTCCCCTATCCCCCCCCGAGGCTCTCTGGAAGCCAAAAACACCCTCCCAGAGCCTCTGTGCAAGCCAAAAATCAGCTGGCCGGCACACACAGGAGCTAGGGCAACAACTTGTGTGCCAGCAGATATGGCTCCATGTGCCACCTGTGGCACCCATGCCATAGGTTCGCCATCAGTGCTCGGAGATAAACGTGGCTTGCTAGTTTTGGTTCAGTTAGTCCCGCGAATGTAGCCAGTGTGAACAACAGTTCTAGAAGGTTTGGGGCTCGGCTTGACATGTTCCTGAACTGGCTGGCTATTTTCTTTCTAGGTTGTTCCGCTTGTGACTTATCCAAGGCCACCTGGCAATCTTGATGGGTGAGCAAGACTTTTATAGGGCACTTTCGATAACCCTGAATCATTTTGCTTAGTACTTATTGATTGAATTTATCCCAGGCTTTCTCCATAGAGAGCAGTGGTATTCACGGATATCTTGTGACCCGATTATAAAGTTCTTGCAACTTCCTTCAGGGGCAGATTAGATTTATACGGCCTCTTAATAAGTTAATAGGTCAGCCAGTGAGATCTATAGCAGGCAGGTTGATTCGAACTATGATCTTTATGATGTTACGTAGTCTTAAGAACGCTGACACGTACAGGTAGCCCATCACAGGGGCCATAAATTTCATTCGTAAAGTGGTGCAGTCATTAAGTGAGGCATCGTGTGATTTTACCATCCTTTTTTCTGCCGTGGTCGTTAAGTGAGACAGGGATCACAACTTGCAACTTCCACACTGGCTTCCCTGTTGACTTTGTTTGTTGGAAGCCAGCTGGGAAGGTAAGTTGACGGTTTCTGCAACTGTCGTAACATAGACAGCGCACATGTCCAAGGAAACCTTTACCTTTTTAAGTGCTGGGTTATATCTTGAACTCCATTATATCCATCATTTCTCTTATAATAATGACTTAACTTCATAGCGAGATATGTACATCTCTTGTACAGTGATACCTTGTCTTACAAACTTAATTGGTTCTGGGACGAGGTTCTTAAGGTGAAAAGTTTGTAAGATGAAACAATGCTTCCCATAGGAATTAATGGAAAAGTGATTAATGCGTGCAAGCCCAAAATTCACACCCTTTTGCCAGCTGAAGCACCCGTTTTTGCACTGCTGGGATTCCCCTGAGACTCCCCTCCATGGGAAACCCCACCTCCGGACCTCTGTGTTTTTGCGATGCTGCGATTTCACTGACGCTCCCCTCACTTTGAAACCCCACCTCCGGACTTCCGTTGCAAGTGAAGTGCCCATTTTTGTGCTGCTGGATTCCCCTGCTGGGATTCCCCTGCAGCATCACAAAAACCTGGAAGTTTGGAGGTGGGGTTTCCCATGGAGGGGAGCCTCAGAGGAATCCCAGCAGCGCAAAAACGGGTGCTTCGCTGGCAACAGAAGTCCGGAGGCGGGGCATCCCAGCGGCGGTGGTGGGTTTGTAAGGCGGAAAATAGTTTGCAAGAAGAGGCAAAAAAATCTTAAACCCTGGGTTTGTATCTCGAAAAGTTTGTATGACGAGGCGTTTGTAAGACGAGGTATCACTGTATATTTACAATGGGTCAATTTTGGTTGCTCAGCCAAAAGTCATGAATTGTGTAAGTCATTTGTCTCCAGATGTCCAGGAACCTCAACACCTAGCATGTCTATGTTGACTTGGGTGACCACCAACTTTGGATGGTCAACGAACTGTTGTAAGTCAAGGTCTACATTTATCACCCAAGAATCTGCTACTATGATCAAAGAGATACTAAAATGTCTAGATTCTAAGAATCTGAAACAGTTCTTGGATGCTCTGTTTTTCTGGTTTTTTCTGGGTTTTTTAAAATTATTATTAATATTATATTGATGGTCTTTGACTGTAATCAAGATCTGTACATTGATTTAATTTCTAGGCCCCAGGGTGGGAGGGTGATAAAGCAGTAATTGTTAAATTGATTGTCCTAGTCAAAGAGGAGAATATATTTGGTTTTTATGTGGATATATCACTTCTGGATTTTGTGCTTCTGATGAAATAATAAATAAAACTGGCTTTGGCTTTGCCAGACAGATTTGTGGTTCTAGAAATGGCTAGTTATATACTAATGTGTAAAAGTAAAAAGTTGAGGTTGTAATGTAATGTTACCTTGCACTGTGCTACAGTCTGAAGTCAACCGTTTTTTCTTCTTTCCTTTGTAGGTCATATTTTCTATCTCCCCCCCCCCCCCCTTAATTTCCTATTTTTTCTTTCTATTTTATACATTGACAAAACAATAAAAGCTATAGAAAAAATGGAAAAGGCTTAGATGCACGTTGCCTTGAAGTCCCAGAAAGAAAGAGTTGGATGTATATGTAATAAGTTACTGTGGATTAATGACAAATTGCTGTGAAGAACTTCAGAGATCATTCTTAGAGGCTGGATAAAAAAGAAAGATAAAAGATCTTTCAAAAATATGTTTATTTTGATCGCCCAGCCACTAAACATCTATTCAAGAGGTTTAGGTATACTGTATGTCATTATCCCTTCAGCCCTCTACAGAGTACATAATGGAAGGGCTACCCTCAGCCACAGACAGCTTGTAATATAATTTTTGTTTAAGGACCATTCTTTTATTTAATAATAACAACAGCACTTCATGGCACCGGACCAGAATATCTCCGTGACTGCCTTCTGCCGCACGAATCCCAGTGACCAGTTAGGTCCCACAGAGTTGGCCTTCTCCAGGTCCCGTCAACTAAACAATGTGGTTTGGCGGGACCCAGGGGAAGAGCCTTCTCTGTGGCGGCCCCGACCCTTTGGAACCAACTCCCCCCAGATATCAGAGTTGCCCCCACCCTCCTTGCCTTTCGTAAGCTCCTTAAAACCCACCTCTGTCGTCAGGCATGGGGGAATTGAGACTTTCCCTCCCCCTAGGCTTATAAAATGTATGCATGGTATGTTAGTATGTATGATTAGTTTCTAAATTGGGGTTTTAAATTAACTTAAATATTAGATTTGTTTACATTGTATTATTATTGCTGTGAGCCGCCCCGAGTCTGCGGAGAGGGGCGGCATACAAATCTGATTAATAAATAAATAAATAATAATAAATTAACAGAGTTGGAAGGGACCTTGGAGGTCTTCTAGTCCAACCCCCTGCTTAGTCAGGAAACCCCACACTACTTCAGACAAATAGTTATCCAATATCTGCTTAAAACTGTCCAATGTTGGGGCATTCACATGTTTAAAACGTTCACATATTTTAAAGGAGTTAAGGAGAGGCAACGATAACCAGAAGTGCATACAGACTTACTTATAATTGGGGTTAATGTGAAATAATTTCTACCCAGTCCTTCTGAATAGGAGTAACATCTGAAAAGGAAAACCGAAAGAGGATTGAGTTTTGATCTCCCAACCAGGCAACACAATCACAATTCATCCAAGGAGACTTTGGATTATAGGAGCCTATTAGTGGAAGGGAGATTTATAAACACAGAGAGTGCGGTGTGTAACAAGATTCGTTGCACTTTGAATTCCCGTACTGGATGGACATCTTGAATGACGAGTCCTTTTGATCAAAGGACAGTTGTAGGGATATGAGGCAAACCTTGAAATCTGGGTGTTTAGGTTTGTAGGTCAGGCGACAAGAGTTTCGTCTTAATTTTGTGTTAATTAAAAGCCCTTCTCCGAAATTCCCACATCTGACTGTTGTGAAGAATGATTCATCCTCCTCTTTTTCCCCCTTTTGTCTCTAGCTTAGTTGTAGACCCAAGAATCTTTCTTTCTTTTTTGAATGGTGTACGCTTCACAAAAGTTTCTAGAAAGCAAAAAAAAAGTTTTGTGTTTACAGAGGTGTGAGCTAGAAACCCAAGCTTCGGTCCTCACCTTGCCTACAGTTTTGTTTAATTGCATATTATTATTTCCTGATTACAGTACTGGTCTTTTCTGCAATATAGCCGTAATTCTGTAATTATAAGATGATTATAAGGCCATTGAAATATAAAAAGGGTTTGTAATAATCCCTTGTAATTGCTGCAGCAATTGGCCTGCCGTATTAGTCTATAAGATTATTGTTAAATCCGTTGCCATATATAATCTGCCCTGAACGTTTTGTGATATAAGTAGTCCTCATTTGTGACTACTTATATCATAAAAACGTTCAGGGCAGATTATAGGGCGCTGGCCTTAAAATAATCTTAAACTACTGCAGTAGGTTAATCGTTACAGAAATTACTGCAATTACGTTTTGTGATACAAGTACAAAAAGATATTGACAAAATTGAACGGGTCCAAAGACGGGCTACAAGAATGGTGGAAGGTCTGAAGCATAAAATGTATCAGGAAAGACTTAATGAACTCAATCTGTATAGTCTGGAGGACAGAAGGAAAAGGGGGGACATGATCGAAACATTTAAATATGTTAAAGGGTTAAATAAGGTCCAGGAGGGAAGTGTTTTTAATAGGAAAGTGAACACAAGGACAAGGGGGCACAATCTGAAGTTAGTTGGGGGAAAGATCAAAAGCAACATGAGAAAATATTATTTTACTGAAAGAGTAGTAGATCCTTGGAACAAACTTCCAGCAGACGTGGTAGATAAATCCACAGTAACTGAATGTAAACATGCCTGGGATAAACATAGATCCACCCTAAGATAAAATACAGAAAATAGTATAAGGGCAGACTAGATGGACCAGGAGGTCTTTTTCTGCCGTCAGACTTCTATGTTTCTATGTTTCTAAGTAGTTGCAATTGAGGACTACTTATATCACAAAACATTCAGACTGCAATTCATATTGCAATGGATTTACAATGGAGCAGAATTCCCATTTCAAATGTCTCACTTAGCAACAGAAATTTGGGACTCAAAGATACATTGCTCAAAAAAATAAAGGGAACACCTAAACAACAGAATATAACTCCAAGGAAATCAAACTTCTGTGAAATCAAACTGTCCACTTAGGAAGCAACACTGATGGACAATCCATTTCACCTGCTGTTGTGCAAATGGAATAGAAACATAGAAGACTGACCGCAGAAAAAGACCTCATGATCCATCTAGTCTGCCCTTATACTATTTTCTGTATTTTATCTTAGGATGGATCTATGTTTATCCCAGGCAAATTTTAAATTCAGTTACTGTGGATTTATCTACCGCGTCTGCTGGAAGTTTGTTCCAAGGATCTACTACTCTTTCAGTAAAATAATATTTTCTCATGTTGCTTTTGATCTTTCCCCCAACTAACTTCAGATTGCGTCCCCTTGTTCTTGTGTTCACTTTCCTATTAAAGACACTTTCCTCCTGGACCTTATTTAACCCTTTAACATATTTAAATGTTTCGATCATGTCCCCCCTTTTCCTTCTGTCCTCCAGACTATACAGATTGAGTTCATGAAGTCTTTCCTGATACGTTTTATGCTTAAGACCTTCCACCATTCTTGAGCATAAAACGTATCAGGAAAGACTTAATGAACTCAATCTGTATAGTTGTGCAAATGAAATAGTTGTGCAAATGAAATATTCAATGGGAATATTTCATTCATTCAGATCTAGGATGTGTTATTTGAGTATTCCCTTTATTTTTTCTGAGCAGTATACTTTGTTTAAAAGAAAAAAATATTGACATTTGAACTGGGAGT
This sequence comes from Erythrolamprus reginae, assembly GCF_031021105.1. Taxonomy (NCBI): domain Eukaryota; kingdom Metazoa; phylum Chordata; class Lepidosauria; order Squamata; family Dipsadidae; genus Erythrolamprus; species Erythrolamprus reginae. The sequence continues at coordinate 45,505,942 of NC_091959.1, forward strand.
TACTTTCGTCTTACTAAAACTAAACTGATTATTAAATACTTATCCACATATTGGATTTAATGAAATTGAAAGTGCAAAGCAATAAAGAGGAAAGGGTGCAGCACTTGGGACCTTTGCTTTTGCTGATTAAAAAAAGAAAAAAAACCAGAATAAAGAAGGAAGAGAGGTGGTTAAACTCCCGATTTTTTTCCTTGGGATTTTGGTTGGATTGCAGAAATGATAACAAGGGGAAACACGAAATGGATACTTCAGGATATGAAAGACCTTATAAGGGCAGACTAGATCAGTGTTTTTCAACCAGTGTGCCGTGGCACATTAGTGTGCCGCGAGACATGGTCAGGTGTGCCGCAAAGCTCAGCAAGAGAGAGAAAGAAAGCGAGAGAAAGAAAGCAAGAGAGAAAGAGAGAGAGAAAGAAAGCAAGAGAGAGAGAAAGAAAGCAAGAGAGAGAGAGAAAGCGAGAGAAAGAAAGCAAGAGAGAAAGAGAGAGAGAAAGAGAGAGAGAAATAGAGAGAGAAAGAAAGCAAGAGAGAGAGAAAGAAAGCAAGAGAGAGAGAAAGAAAGCAAGAGAGAGAAAGAAAGCGAGAGAAAGAAAGCAAGAGAGAAAGAGAGAGAGAAAGAGAAATAGAGAGAGAAAGAAAGAAAGAGAGAGAGAAAGAAAGCAAGAGAGAAAGAAAGAAAGCAAGAGAGAGAGAAAGCAAGAGAGAGAGAGAAAGAAAGAGAGAGAGAAAAAGAAAGAGAGAGAGAGAGAAAGAAAGCAAGAGAGAGAAAGAGAGGCTGGGAAGGAGGGAGAGATAGAAAGAGAGCAAAAAGGAGAGGAAGGAAGAGAGAAAGAAAGAGGGATGGACAGAGAGGGGAAGGAAGGAAGAGAGAGAAAGAGGGAGAGAAATAGAGCGAAAGGGAGGAAGAGAGAGAGATAATTTTTTTTGTCCAAACTTTTTTTAGCCCCCCCCCCACTCCCCTCCATGATTTTATATATGTAAAAAATGTGCCGCAGCTCAAAAAAGATTGAAAATCACTGGACTAGATGGATCATGAGGTCTTTTTCTGCCATCAGTCTTCTATGTTTCTATTTTTCTATAAATGAACAGCCTATGGGAATGATGCGTCCTCATTTTACCCACCTCGGAAGGCTGAGTCAACCCTGAGCCGGTGATGAGATTTGAACCGCTGACCTGCAGATCTAGCAGTCAGCTTTAGCGGCCTGCAGTACTGCACCCTACCCATTGCGCCACCTCGGCTCATAAATAAATAAAATAAAGGCTGTATATACAATTTTTTTAAATAAAAAAAACACCTTCAGAATGACCAAAATTTAAAGCTGGCTTCCCTGATCTCCTTAGGGGCACAGTAGTGTAATTATTATTATTATTATTATTATTATTATTATTATTATTATTATTATTATTATTATTATTATTTATTGGATTTGTATGCCACCCCTCTCCGCAGATTCGGGGCGGCTAACAACAGCAGTAAAACAGTACAACAAAATCCAATACTAAAAAAACCAGTTAAAAACCCATTATATAAAAACCAATCATACATACAAACATACCATACATAAAATTGTGAAGGCCTAGGGGGAAAGTGTATCTCAGTTCCCCCATGCCTGGCGGCAGAGGTGGGTTTTAAGCAGCTTACGAAAGGCAAGGAGGGTGGGGGCAATTCTAATCTCTGGGGGGAGTTGGTTCCAGAGGTTCGGGGCGGTCACAGAGAAGGCTCTTCCTCTGGGTCCCGCCAAGCGACATTGTTTGGTTGACGGGACCCGGACCTGTGGGACCTAACTATAAATATAACAGCCAGTTCTGTAGCAAGATCCCAGGCTCATTACAGATTTATGAAAGCCTGATTTAAAGTGAATGTTCTCCCTCTATATGCATGATCATGCAAGCCGTCCCCCTTTTTCTCTTGGTCCCTGTCAATCTTTACGGTGACTCACTTTAGACGAGCAGATGGATGTCGTTCGCTTGCCAGCTCAGCAGAACTTGGAAAGTCCTGCTTGTAGCCCAGGCAGGATGCTGAGGTTGCACCTTTTGCTCAAGATGGAGATAGTGAGCATTGCAGGTGGAGGTGCACCACAGGTAGCCCCTCAATTTATGACAAATTTGTATTATCGCATGAGACAGTTGTTAAGCAGGTTCTGCCCCGTATTGCATCCGGGGGGAATTCTGGGAGTTGAAGTCCCGCCCGTCTTAAAGTTGCTGACGTCGAGAAGCCACCTTTGCCGTCAGGCATGGGGCAACTGAGATATTCTTTCCCCCTAGGCCTTTGCAATTTACACATGGTATGTTTGTATGTATGTTTGGTTTTATAATAAGGTTTTTTTTTTAGTTATTTTAGTACTGGATTGGATTGTTACATGCTGTTTTTACCATTGTTGTTAGCCGCCCCGAGTCTACGGAGAGAGGCAGCATACAAATCCAATAAATAAATAAATAAGCACCCATCTAAGCCGAGAAGGGTTTAGGGGTCGTGATTCCTGACCGTCTCAAAATGGGTGAACCGTGCGGTCAGGCGGTAGGGAAAGCAAGTAGAATGCTTGGCTGCATAGCTAGAGGTATCACAAGCAGGAAGAGGGAGATTGTGATCCCGCCGTATAGAGCCCTGGTGAGACCCCATTTGGAATAATACTGTGTCCAGTTCTGGAGACCTCACCTACAAAAATAGATGGATCAAATGGAACGGGTCCAAAGACGGGCTACAAAAATGGTGGAAGGTCTTCAGCAGCAAACTTATCAGGAAAGACTTCATGCACTCAATCTGTATAGTCTGGAGGACAAAAGGGAAAGGGGGGACACGAATCCCAGCGACCGATTAGGTCCCACAGAGTGGGCCTTCTCCGCGTCCCGTCAACTAAACAATGTCGGTTGGCGGGCCTCAGGGGAAGAGCCTTCTCTGTGACGGCCCCGACTCTCTGGAACCAGCTCCCCCCAGAGATTAGAACTGCCCCTACCCTCCTTGCCTTTCGTAAACTCCTTAAAGCCCACCTTTGTCGTCAGGCATGGGGGAACTGAGATAGCTACCCCGGGCCTATGCAATTTATGTATGGTATGTTTGTATGTGTGTCTGCTTAATAATGGGGTTTTAAAAAATATTTTAAATTGTAAATTATTAGATTTGTTATGAACTGTTTTATTGTGTTGTGAGCCGCCCCGAGTCTACGGAAAGGGGCGGCATACAAATCAAATCAAATCAAATCAAATAAATAAATAAATAAATAAATAAATAAATAAATAAATTGAAACATTTAAATATGTTAAATGGTTATATAAGGTTCAGGAGGGAAGTGTCTTTAATAGGAAATTGAGCACAAGAACAAGAGGGCACGTTAGTTGGGGGGAAAGATCAGAAGCAACGTGAGAAAATATTATTTGACGGAAAGAGTAGTGGATGCTTGGAACAAACTTCCCGCAGAGGAGGTTGGTCAATCCACAGTCACTGAATGTAAACATGCCTGGGATAAACATAGATCCATCCTAAGATAAAATGCAGGAAATAGTATAAGGGCAGACTAGATGGACCAGCAGGTCTTTTTCTGCCGTCAATCTTCTATGTTTCTAGTGTTTATTTTTTTGTGTGTCAACCCTGGAGTTTGTGTGGTTTGCAAGCCATTGTGGCTGAAGGTTGCGCGTGAGCCTGAACGCAATTGTATTTTTCGCCCTTGCCGTTTGTGACCCGTGCAACCACACCCAGAACCTTCTCGCATCTTTGGGTGCCTTTCATCGCCATGCTGGGGAGGTTGAGCGCGGCTTGTGTTTCGGCAGAAACGGAGGCTCTTGGAGGAGGAAGAGGAAGTGGTGGCTACATCCTGTTCTGTATACGTCCTTTGTCTCTCTAAGACACCAAGGAAAAACATCCCTCTCGGCCTTGAAATTCTCCTCCTGGGGCTTCTTCCATCACACGTAAAACACTTCGGAAATCACCAATGTAAGAATGAAAGGGGAATGGATAGAATTAGAATAGAGATTAGGATAGAATATAGAATATAGAAAATGAATAGAACAGAATAGAATATAGAAAATGAATAGAATAGAGGCGAGGGGAAGGGAGAAGAGAAGAATGAAGAATAGAATATGGAAAATGAATAGAATAAAACAGAATAGAATATAGAAAGTGAATAGAATAGTATATAGAAATGAATAGAATAGTATATAGAAATGAATAGAATAGAATAGAGGGGAGGAGAGGGGAGAAGAGAAGAATGAAGAATAGAATATAGAATATGAATAGAATAAAACAGAATAGAATATAGAAAATGAGTTGAATAGTATATAGAAATGAATAAAATAGAGGGGAGGGGAGGAGAGGGGAGAAGAGAAGAATGAAGAATAGAATATGGAAAATGAATAGAATAAAACAGAATAGAATATAGAAAATGAGTAGAATAGTATACTGTATAGAAATGAATAGAATGGAGGGGAGGAGAGGAGAGGGGAGGAGAGAAGAATAGAATTTGGAAAATGAATAGAATAAAACAGAATAAAATATAGAAAGTGAATAGAATAGAAGGAGGTGTGGAGAGAAGAGAAGAATCGAGAAGAAGAGAATATGGAAAATGAATAGAATAAAACAAAATAGAATATAGAAATATATTCTATATATTTAAATATATACAGTACTGGGCTATAGCAGGGGCTTGGAAGGGTCTCCCAATAGAAATTAGAAGGGGGCTGACTTCAAAACTGAACTACCATAAATGGAGACTCTCCCAGATGACTTTCGGTTGTACTAAATATTAATGGCTGCTGGACTTACATTGCACCATGCTGGAGATTTACAGTCCGTTATGTGTCTTAATTTTATATCGATTTTTGGTGTGAACTGCCATGAGTCCTCTGGGATTGGAGCAGGATATCAGTATAATAAATAAAATAAATGATTTTCTCCCCCCCCCCCCCTTTTACTTGGGGCCGAGGCATCCCCAGAGGGAAGCTCACTTTCACAGTGTTCAAAAATACGACTAATATTGTGTGTGTTTTAAAGGTGCCCGTATCCAACTTGCCATGTTATGACTACTGTGTTTCCCTGAAAATAAGACCCAACCGGAGCATAAGCCCTAGCATGATTTTTTTCCCAGGATGCTTGTAATGTAAGCCCTACCCCCCCAAAATAAGCCCCCCTTAAGATTGTCAGCTGGATGGACGCATTTAATACAGTATTTCCCCCAAAAATAAGATGTAACTGGAAAATAAGCCCTAGTGCATCTTTTGGAGCAAAAATTAATATAAGACCCAGTCTTATTTTTAGGGGAAGCATGGGTGGATGGATGGATGGATGGATGGATGGATGGATGGATGGATGGATGGATGGATGGATAGATAGATAGATAGATAGATAGATAGATAGATAGATAGATAGATAGATACAGATAGAAACATAGAAAATTGACGGCAGAAAAAGACCTTTCTACTTGCCCTTATACTGTACGATTTCTATCTTAGGATGGATATATGTTTATCCCAGGCATGTTTAAATTCAGTTCCTGTGGATTTACCAACCACGTCTGCTGGAAGTTTGTTCCAAGCATCCACTACTCTTTCAGTAAAATAATATTTTCTCACGTTACTTCTAATCTTTCCCCCAACTAACCTCAGATTGTGCCCCCTTGTTCCTGTTCTTTTCTAGTGAAAAGGAAAGATAGATGGATAGATGGATGGATAGATAGATGGATGGATGGATAGCTAGATATTATTATATTATTATTTTTAGGGGAAACACGAATAGCACAGTAAACAAGCAAAGCTTAGCTTTTTTTCTTCTTTCCTTTTCTCACGCAGGTGTCGGCAAGAGCAGTTTGCTGCTACGTTTTGCAGACAACACTTTCTCAGGTAAGGGGGGGCCTTGGTCCTTCCGGTATCCCGTGATCACGAGATCCCCTCTTGCAACCTTCTGACGAGCCAAGTTGACGTGGAAACCGGATTCTTAGCAGCCATATTCCTAATTTAACACCTCCCATGATTCGATATATGTGTATGTATCTAAGCAAAAAAAAGGGGGTGTTTTTGCCCTCCCCAACCCCTAAGATCACTCCACAGGCCTCCCAAACCCTCTGCATGCCCCATTTTTGCAAAAAAACAGGACATGCAGAGGGTTTGGTGTGTGTGTGTGTTTGTGTTTGTGCATAGTATCTCCTTGCACAACATAATGGTAGCTTTGTGTGGGCCCTCCACCAAACAATGTCGCTTGGCGGGACCCAGAGGAAGAGCCTTCTCTGTGGCGGCCCCGACCCTCTGGAACCAACTCCCCCCAGAGATTAGAATTGCCCCCACCCTCCCTGCCTTTCGTAAACTGCTTAAAACCGACCTCTGCCGCCAGGCATGGGGGAACTGAGATACACTCTCCCCCTAGGCTTTACAATCTTATGCATGGCATGTTTGTATGTATGATTGGGGTTTTTTTTATATATATAATGGGTTTTTAACTTTTTTTTTAGTATTGGATTTTGTTATTTACTGTTTACTGCTGTTGTTAGCCGCCCCGAGTCTGCGGAGAGGGGCGGCATACAAATCCAAATCATAAATAAATAAATAAATTTGCCTTTTAATTGAATTTCATCTGATCAGTTTGGGGGCTGTTTATTTTTTACGATCAGGGTAAAATTAAACATCTCCCTTCCCTGTAAAAATGCTTTATAGTCTGAGAAGGGACACATTGCCCCCCCTTAAAAAAAAAAAAATGAGAGTTTTGGGCTTTTTAAAAAATAGATTCAAGAGGCTAGTTGGAAGGAAACAGTAGGAGGTCAAGAATATTTTCCCGTAGATCATTTGGCAGAAGAAAAAAAGGATTCGTAGTCAACGTTGCCCCATTCAGAAGCAGCCAGCTGTGTGTAATTGGCTTGTTCATACCCCCACAATTTCTGTGCTGTCTTTCACTCCCCACACAGGCAGTTACATTACCACAATTGGGGTCGACTTCAAAATTCGGACCGTCGAAATCAACGGGGAAAAAGTCAAGCTACAGATCTGGGACACCGCGGGACAGGAGCGCTTTCGGACGATCACGTCAACGTAAGTCTCGTTTTTATTTTTTTTAAATCAATCAAAAACCCATCTGATAACTGGATTTCGTCATGGATAACTGGTTCCGATGAGATTAAAGATGACCGGTTCCTTCTTCCCAGCGGCTGTTTCAAACTTCCCCTCCGCCCTGTTTGCCTCGCGAGCCAGATTGTGATCCGCAGAAGGAGACAAAATTATGAAAAGTCCACATGGAGTTTTGGTGGTTTTGGTCTTCATAGAATACAGTGGTATCTTGGTACCCCTGATGAATCGGTTCCCGGAGGCGTGATGGGTTTAAAAAATGGGTACCGAACAATTTCCCCCCAGAAAGAATGACGTAGGGAGTCACAAGGTGGATCAATTCTAGCAACCACCAGGAGATTGGAGTTAAGAGTCCTGGCTAGGTAGGGAAGCCGGCTGGGTGACTTTTGGCCAATCACCAGGAGATGGTGAGTTCTGGTTCTGCCCCAGGCCGAAGAGTCGACTGGTTGACTTTGGATCAGTCACACTGCTCAGTCCAGCCTACCTCATAGGGATGCTGGAAAAGAAAAGGGGAAATATATATTCTGCTCCTCTCCCCTTCCCTCTCCCCCCCTCTCTCTCCCTCTCTGGCTCTCTCCTCCTCCCTCTCCCATTGTCTCTCCTTCCCATCCCTCTCTCTCTTCTCCCTTTCTCCCTCTCCTTCCTTCCTTCCCTCTCTCTCTCTCCCTGTGTCTCTCCCCCTCTCTTCATCCCTCCCTCTCTCTCCTCTCCCCATCTATCTCCCTCCTTCTCCCCTTCCTTCTTCTCCCTCACTCTCTCCCTCCTCCCCCTCCCTCCCTCTTTTTCTCTTCCTCTCCCTCCCTTTCTTTCTTCCTCTCTCTCCCTCTCCTCCCTCCTTACCTTCCCTCCTTCTCTCTCTCCCTCCTCCCTCTCCCTCCCTTTCTCTCTCCCTCCCTTTCTCTCTTCCTCTCCCTCCCCGTCCCTCCCTCTCTCTCTATGGAAATAATATGCCTATTATTCATTGACTGACTGCGTTAAACTTTATACACTGCTCCAAAAAAAATAAAGGGAACTTAAACAACACAATGTAACTCCAGATAAATCAAACTTCTGTGAAATCAAACTGTCCACTTGGGAAGCAACACTGATTGACAATCAATTTCATTCATTTAGATCTAGGATGTGTTATTTGAGTGGGTTTTTTTATTTATTTATCTATCTATCTATCTATCTATCTATCTATCTATCTATCTATCTATCTATCTATCTATCTATCTATCTGAGCAGTATATTTTGCATGGCTCTGCAGTGAGGCTGGAGGCTTCCTCGAAGGGCCTTCTATAAGCCTTCAACCCCCACAGAGCCGTAGTTT